>NC_134410.1:21783980-22083980 GCF_038048845.1 Mixophyes fleayi
ACTAACCTGGACACACACACACACACACACACACACACACACTAACCTGGATATATTTTTCTAGCATTGCTTTCAATTTAAGATAATAGAAAAAAAAATGTTTTCATTAATATGATTAATAAAGAATTAAAGTAACACAGAACAACAACAAACAATAGAGGTAGTTATGTAAAGTAACAGGATGTATTAAATTGAATAACAGGAGGATTTCTAGGGAGTAACAGAAGGATTTCTAGAAAGTAACAGGAGGATTTCTAGGGAGTAACAGGAGGATTTCTAGGGAGTAACAGGAGGATTTCTAGGGAGTAACAGGAAGCAATATAGAAAATAGCAGGAAAACATATAGGTCATTAGTTACATATATAGTTATAGAAAGAGTTAAATAAAGTAACATGAGTTACTGGAAGAGGTAGGCCACGCACCCAGTGGCATTGTGTTTGTGTTTTTAACGTTAGCAAAAACAGACGTCAAACTCGTTTGGCGATCACTGTAAGCTGTCCCAATGCGTTTAAAAAAAAAATAGCACACTATACATCTTAACAGCCGGAACACTAGTGGGTATGGCGACACTAGAAACAATGCTTTCCAGTGTCAGACCCATTGTGTTTTCTAGCGTTAAAAGCGCTAAACACGTGTAATAAACGCCAATGGGTATAAGCACTTATATGGAGTAACTATAGGAGTAATAGAGTGTAACAGAGAAATAGGCGGTAACAGGAGTTTTATCATTTATATAGTAAAAGGCGCCACAAAAGTCCATAGCGCCATAGAGTGGGGAGGTAAAGCACATAAAGACAACAGGCTAAGTAACGGATATACATCAAGCATAACAATGTGCACAAAGGTAATATAGGCAGGGTGTAGAATAGGGGTCGTAAAGAACATGGAGGAGGAAAAAGACTAGGACGCACAGGTGGAAGAGGTAGGAGCAGACAAATAGACAATAGGATGGAGGGCACTGCTCATGAGAACTCACAATCTAATGGGGAGGGCTGAGGCTGAGACATGAAGGGGTGTCAGAGTGAGAATGTGGGTGTAGGGAGGATGGGTCAGTGGGAGTGGAGATAGGAGGAAGACTGGCTTTGATGAAAAGGTGGGTTTTTAGCAACGTTTGAAGCATTGGAGGCAGGTGAAGAGTTTGATTGGACGTGAGAGCGTGTTCCATAGGTGTGGAGTGGCACGGGAGAATCCTGACGGCCGGAGTGTGATGTGGCTATGTGTGGGGTGATGAAGCGCCAGTCGAGGGAGGAGCCGAGAGTGCGGGACGGAGTGTGGAGAGAGAGGAGGTTTGAAATGTAGAGGGGAGAGGAAGGCTGCGGGCTTTGTAGCTGAAGAGTCTGAATTGGATTAATAAGGATGGGTTGTAGGGACTAACAGGAGGAATTATATGGAACAACAAGTTATAAGAGGAGGAACACATTCTCCAACAGAGCCCCCTCTTAAACAGTACAAAATATTCTGCTCCTGAACTTCCCACTTAAAAGTAACTATTGCTGTTATCTGGGCTAAAACAACGGATATGAAAAACACATCAATTAATTGAAGGGTTTGGAGTTACATGGAGGGGTTATACCATGTAACCCGAAGGATTAAATGGAGTCATAGCAGGTAATAAACAGTAGGACAGTATAGGCCGAGTTATATGAAGCAATATTAGAAATTATAAGAGATGTTATATAGAACAATAGTAAGAATAAGAAGATATTATAAAGAATAATAGGCGGAGTTATAGGGAGGGAACATGAGAGGTACAAATAAAAAAGTTATAAAGAGAGGGCTATTTGGAGTAAATGATAGGGATAGTTTATATGAAATAAGATAGATTGTAAGCTTGCGAGCAGGGGCCTTCTCACCTCTTTATCTGTTTTACCCAGTTTGTTTATTAGTTTATTATGTTTGTCCCCAATTGTAAAGCGCTACGGAATATGTTGGCGCTATATAAATAAATGATGATGAAATAATGAGTTAGAGGGAGGTACTATGAAGGCGTAGGAGGAGGAGAAATAGAGATATATATTATATAGAGGGATTGGAGTAGAATTAGAAGGAGATAAATGAATTTACTGACTTAAAGAGATGGGCTATACAGAAAAATGCAAAATATTCTCACATTAAATGATGAGAAGGGTGTTTTATTTTTAAACATCAATTAATTAATTCAGCCCAGGTAAGTTCAACAGTGAATTAAGTGGGTGCAGAGCATTGGAAGGGGTCACATATTATATACATGAACAGGAGTCTTTGGGTGCACGTTGCTGTATTCACAGTAGAAATGTCTCCAGCAGGAAAGTGGCTGCTTTGAATTACAGACAGAGGATTTACACGTCTCATACAGCAGATTGAAGTGCCCGTCTCTCTCATCCATCTTCTCCCCGACTCTGTTCCTGTGAGCTATGAGGGTTTGCAGGGAACAGTCCGATAATTAAAATCCCTTGTCGGCCGGCACAGGCACAAGGCTGGTCAACGGAGAAAACATTTTTCTTTCCCTTCCATTCCCCCGACTGCTCTCCCTCCGCCTCCGGAGAAAGCTGTACTCCACATATTGCTCCATTTCCCTTCGGCACGCACTCCAAGCATTGATTACCCGCCTGCGCCATCTATCACCTCGGATAGCTGGCAAATTACTCTGCTACCAACATTCATTTTTCACCATCCTGCCTCCCTCCTAATCACTTTTTGTGCTTCTAAGGCTGTTTATATCCACTCTCCTCTATCTCATACTGTCGCACCTGCCACCTGCATAACATAGCGTTCATTAAACTGCTCTAACATACAAGGTGGCGCAGTACTGCCAAACACAGCACAGTGCCCATTAAATAAATGTAATAACCCAGATTCCTGTTCCTACAACAGTGTGCAATACTCTGCAGAAAGAAGAATATTCTACCACTGTAGACTTTAAAGATGGCTACGGGCAGCAAGACGCTCCACACACCAAAGCGATGACCATTTACACCGTTCACCTCTTGTAAAGAAGAAATCAGTGTTCCCTATTTGCAAGCAAAGGTCTAGCAGATAAATAATCCAAATTACATTTCACAGGTTACTTTCAAATCGATGATTAGTGTTGGAGAATTATATTTTAACACTGATATTTTTCTTTTTCCAGAGCCTTACACGAGTTGATCCAGTCTTTCAACATGTTAGTCAACTGCCTACATCTGTTGTCAATATAGCAACACTTGTGGTTTGCCAAATTAGACAGATCAGGTCACTCGTGGGTCATGCCAAGCAGCCAAATCAAGGGGGACGCCACTAGACACAACTGGCTGACGAGCCTGCACACAATTGGGCTTTTATCGCTCAGAATGATCACTGGGGGCTAGATTTACTAAACGGCGGGTTTGAAAAAGTGGAGATGTTGGCTATAGCAACCAATCAGATTCTAGCTGTCATTTTGTAGAAGGTACTAAATAAATGACAGCTAGAATCTGATTGGTTGCTATAGGCAACATCTGCACTTTTTCAAACCCGCAGTTTAGTAAATATACCCCTGGGTGTATGAAGCAACTCGGACGTGGTAGAGCCGGAGCCACTTTGGTACATTTCCACCATACTGACTGACCAAACATGTGGCTATCTTTACAAATATGTTAAAAAAAAAAAAACAAAAACAAAAAAAAAAGAATAGCGTTGCATCGTTTCACATTTTACATTCTACCAGTGTGATTACAATACATTTCGATCCTGGAAAAGGCTGGATTTTGGGTACAACAGTGTCACGCCCAAGACAGTTATTTGCGTGGACACCCTGAGAAAACTCAACACTTGTATTGCCGATTCCTTATACGAATGCGGGAATTTCTCAGCCAGCATTAAACCGTACATGGTTTTAAAATGTGGCAATGTCATTTCCTGGCATGACGAGTTGGGGGTAGATCACTCGCCTATCAGAACAACCCCAAGTTAAGAAAAGAGGCATGATAAGGTACACGTTACCACAATGGATTACATGCTAACATGATGGCAACCGGTCCCGAGCGATGGCGTAGGTTACGTTAAAGCTGTCACATAGCAGGGTGCTTTCAGTGTTTTAGAACTTTTTTTTATATATATTGTTCTTGCTCTCCCAGTCTCTCCCTCGAAATGCAGTTTCTCTCACTCCCCCGTCTTCCCCTCTCTATCATCCATCTCCCCTCCTCTCCCTCTCTAGCCTCCCCGCCCCCCCATTTTAATTTTCCAGGCTGTGCTCGGCTGTGGGGTACGAGCTAACATTTTTCTTCCCTTATTGTCAGGCGGATCGCTGTGCTCTCAGCTCCCAGGGATGGCAAAAGCCAATCAGCTCGTCTATGGATTAAAGATTGTTGTTTACTGCTGGGGGACCATTGATCAAGTAAATGACTTTATGTTAATGAAGAGAACCGCTGCACTCATTACTCTTCGCTGGCCTCTGACAGGTCCTGCTAGAGATGCAATTTTCAGTCGTCGTCCCCCCCTCCCTGCTGGTAAAGAAACGCTTCTGACTGGGGATACCTGCAGATCCCGTCTTCCTATTCTCCCCGATTGTACATATTCGGTTTATCGCGGTCTCAATGCTCATTTAGTGAACCCCACTGAGTATCACCATGTGCTACAATATGTGCAACACCAGGACTTTCTTGTACCGATTCTCCAAAATGTGCAAAGGCCACGCTATCTTGTCCTTCTAACCTTATTCACGTCCTGACAATCTCAGTTTGGTTCTCATAACATTCAAAGTCCTGCTCAGATCCTTCATATCCTGCTAAATATTTATCTTCTCAAGATACATCTTGCTATTTTGGTAACCTGTGTGGTGTCGCAGTTCCTCCATCTTGTTTTGTGAGGCTCCATCTTTCCCCCATCTTGTGCTATTAACCATCAAATCGTGTAGCGGAACCACTTGTCTTGCTCAACTTCATTTTAGTACCATAAATAATATTTTCCCCATAATAATATCTGCCTGGAGCTGGTGGGCTCCATCATGTCCTAAAGCCTCTATGCCAACAGCCATCTTGTCTGGCTCCCCTTGAGACTGGTCTGCAAAGTTCCACCTCTGAGGGTTTTTGTCACCAAACAAACATGGCTACCTCCAATACATGCACAGTCAGTTTGGGGCCCAAATCTTGGTCTTTATGGACCGTATTTTTAACTAAAAGCAAGCATTTCCTAAGTCTTGTCCACCAAACTTCCAAACCTCTCTCCTTTAAGGTCAGTTATGTCCTACTATATTAGCATATGTGTCTCCATTTTGTCTTGCTAAAATGCATATTGCCCCAGCATGATCAGAATGAAACAACTCGTCTAAATCTGTCTGCACCACAACGGACATGTATTGCTTCTAATATAAATAATATTGCATGCAAAGCAAGTGAATAATATGAAGCAAAATAAATAGGGAAGAGGTGGGCAGCACGGTGGCAAAGTGGTTAGCACTTCTGCCTTACAGCACTGGGGTCATGAGTTCAATTCCCGACCATGGCCTTATCTGTATGGAGTTTGTATGTTCTCCCCGTGTTTGCGTGGGTTTCCTCTGGGTGCTCCGGTTTCCTCACACACTTCAAAAACATACTGGTAGGTTAACTGGTAGTGGATTTAGATTGTAAGCTCCAATGGGGCAGGGACTGATGTGGGCGAGTTGTCTGTACAGCGCTGCGGAATTAGTGGCGCTATATAAATAAATGGTGATGGTGATGATAATGATGAAGAGGAGATAAACGGTAGCAGCTATGATTACCATGATCATCACCAATTATTTATATAGCGCCACCAATTCCACAGGCTGTACAGAGACTAGTTGTTATTCACATCAGTCCCTGTCCCATTGGAGCTTATAATCTAAATTCCATAAAACACACACACACACACATTAATTTTCTCAGCAGTCAATTAACCTACCAGTATGTTTTTGGAGTGTGGGAGGAAACCGGAGCACCCGGAACAAACCCACGCAAACACGGGGAGAACATACAAACTCCACACAGATAAGGCCATGGTCGGGAATCGAACTCATGACCCCAGTGCTGTGAGGCAGAAGTGCTAACCACTAAGCCACCGTGCTAACCACTAAGCCACCGTGCTACCATCTTCGCTTGAGGTTAAGCCCATGAATCCACCACTTCTTCTGTAGTGTTTACACCCTGATAATATCAGTTACAAGAGCACGGCATCACCTGGAAGCTCTCTCTAGCACCGAGTGGAATGTGACACTACCTCTGAGTGTCCTGTATTACCCTCTGCTATTCTAACACGGGGCCCTTCTCCTCCACAGGGCTAATTGAGGACTGGATTTCTGCTGGAGATAAAAGCCCTCTGGGGATGGAGCTGATAATTACCAAACTCATTCGACTTTGGGAGCTCAGCTGGGATTTGAACCCAGGTCTGCGTAGGTCAAAGGTTAATGTGGTAACCTCAGAGACCCTCTCAAACTAGCAGCCCCCCCTCTAATACTCAAAATCACCAAAGACTACAAGTATTTCTTATGCACACGCACATGCAGTGATCGGTTATTTATACAATTGTGCTAATCCATACACAATACACTATGTTCACACACACGTATCCTGTTACACACATGTATGGACTGGATATTTCTTTAGCTTATGTAGCATATACAAACCAAAACCCTGGGCTTATTGCACACTTCCAAGTGAACAAAAACAAACACACATTTTAATTTGCATTAAAAACACACATATACTTGGAGGTTTGCCGACAAATAGTGAAAAAGCAACACTGGAATGATTTCATTTAAAAAATGTTTTTTTTTTTTTTTTATATAAACACTAAAAAGAAAACAAAAAACTCATCTTGTAGGTTACATCTGATTATTTGTACATTACTTTTTAAGCATAAATGTGGAAGTAAAACCAATGTCTCACAGGCACACATCAAAATTACATCACATCAGTATGCTCCATATCACCCCTTATAGCCACTGTCTTCAACATCACCCCAAAAATGTGGTGCTACAGCTCACATCTCATAAATACCCCTACTATTGACACCATGTACATGGAGAGCAACAAGTCACAGTCACTCCCCCAATGACATCATCTAATTCTAGTGGCACAAGTCACAGTCACTCCCCCAATGACATTATATAATTCTAGTGGCACAAGTCACAGTCACTCCCCCAATGACATCATCTAATTCTAGTGGCACAAGTCACAGTCACTCCCCCAATGACATTATATAATTCTAGTGGCACAAGTCACAGTCACTCCCCCAATGAAATCATATAATTCTAGTGGCACAAGTCACAGTCACTCCCCCAATGACATTATATAATTCTAGTGGCACAAGTCACAGGCACTCCTCCAATGACATCATCTAATTCTAGTGGCACAAGTCACAGGCACTCCCCCAATGACATCATCTAATTCTAGTGGCACAAGTCACAGGCACTCCCCCAATGACATCATCTAATTCTAGTGGCACAAGTCACAGGCACTCCCCCAATGACATCATCTAATTCTAGTGGCACAAGTCACAGGCACTCCTCCAATGACATCATCTAATTCTAGTGGCACAAGTCACAGGCACTCCTCCAATGACATCATCTAATTCTAGTGGCACAAGTCACAGGCACTCCCCCAATGACATCATCTAATTCTAGTGGCACAAGTCACAGTCACTCCCCCAATGACATTATATAATTCTAGTGGCACAAGTCACAGGCACTCCTCCAATGACATCATCTAATTCTAGTGGCACAAGTCACAGGCACTCCCCCAATGACATCATCTAATTCTAGTGGCACAAGTCACAGGCACTCCCCCAATGACATCATCTAATTCTAGTGGCACAAGTCACAGGCACTCCCCCAATGACATCATCTAATTCTAGTGGCACAATTCACAGTCACTCCTCCAATGACATCATATAATTCTAGTGGCACAATTCACAGTCACTCCTCCAATGACATTATATAATTCTAGTGGCACAAGTCACAGTCACTCCTCCAATGACATCATATAATTCTAGTGGTACAAGTCACAGTCACTCCTCCAATGACATCATATAATTCTAGTGGCACAAGTCACAGTCACTCCTCCAATGAACACATCTGTTAACACATATCCCATCCTGATAGACTGCGCTGCGCTACATAATACATACTATATCAGAAATGTGAAGGACATTACAAAGTCTCACAAGTACTTTACCAAACTCTCTATATGCAACTTTTTAAATATTATATATGTCCCTGTTTGATTCCAGGTCTACACACACTCAAACATCTAGGGGTAAATGTATCAAGCCGAGAGTTTTCCGGCGGGTTTGAAAAGTGGAGATGTTGCCCTTAGCAACCAATCAGATTCTAGCTTTCATTCTGTAGAATGTACAAAATAAATTATATCTAGAATCTTACAGGTTTTTCAAAAACCGCCAAAAAACTCTCAGCTTGATACATTTACCCCCTAGAGTCCAAATATATATATATATATATATATATATATATATATATATATATATATATATATATATATATATATATATATATATATATATATATATATATACACACACACACACATATACATACACACACACACACACACACACACACACACACACTGTAGTACATATAATCAGACAGTTGCATTCATACACAAGGCTCTCCATACTATAAAGGCAGAGAGCGTATTGGGTTATTCTGCTAATTTTACAAACGGTTTGACCATAAATAGTCTTGTTTCAAACACAGGGCCAGGAAGGAGCTCTTCAATGGAGATCAGATTACACTCACCTCTTCAGTGAGGTATTTTCGCTAGGAGTCAGTGGCCCAGGCCCCATCCTAAGTGAGAATTGGGGGCCTCCGACCTCTTCTCCAATTTCCTTCTTCCCCCAGTGTGGCACATGTACAGCTAGTTCTGACCCCAGTGTGCGTTACATACATACATACATAAACAAGTCGTGTGATAAGCAGAGACAGGCCACTGGTGATACACAGTGCAGAAAGCAAGTTCATAGGGCAAGTGTTTCATGTAATTCTAAAGACTATTCATACCAATGTAAACCTTCACACCACAACTAAACTGAAATAACGGTCCCATCACTGGCAAAATAAACAGAAACAAAAATAATCAGGATTATTTTAAAAACAAACAAACAAACATAGGAAAAGCAATATAAAGTAATGTAGCACAACAGAATAGTGATTGGCAAAAATAATAATATGGTATAAAACATGTTGCATTCTAAAATAAGCAAGCCATGACATTGTTGGGTAACATAGCTTTCTAGTTTGGCATCATTAGATAATTAGCCTAATTCAGAAAACTATGTTATGCTAGCCTCACACATGGCAATTTCAGTAGTCAATTTGGTGGTTTTAGACCAAATTGACCAACGTGCGTAGGAGGTCAAATTAGTCAGAAAACAATTAATCTACCAGTAAGGCTGGCTACACACTATACAAAATTGCTCCCAATGCGATATCCTTAACGATTTTACCAACGGCTGCCCATTCTTGTGTACACACTAAACATGATTTACCTTCACATCTGTGCTCTTCATCTGTCATAACCATCGGCTGAAGAGACCGTAACTCTGCAGAGAGATCTATGGACACTGCTGGTCCTGAGTACATACACACCGCAGGATTGGAACGACATTGTTCCAGCGTTGATCAAGATTTTTAGCTCAGTTTAAAAATCAAATGAAACAATATGATGCGCTTTGGACCGCTCATCGTTGGAGCGTACACACTAATGAAATACCGGGCCGAACGGTCTTTATCATGTGATTGTCCCAAAAATCGCTTGCAAAGTCTTCAGTGAAGAAAGTCTAAAGAAATGCTTTGGCAAATGAAATGAATGAGAAAATGCTGCATTAAATAAATACATAAGTAAATTAAATACTATTGTGAAACTAGAAGCACCAGCATGCCCTTTTCTGCATTAATAATGCATTTATTTGCCACTAATGCCACGGCTATCTATGTGGCTGGAGGTCAGTACCCGATCACCAAAATACACCCGGCCGGCATGTGAGCATTGTTTGAAATTGTCTGAGCCCTCTCATTCATTTCTATGTGCATTTCAATAGGCTTTCTGCACCTATTGAAAATGCATTGCTTAATGAGAAGAATAGGAGATGCGTACATTTTCCGGAGAGCAGAATCGCCCCAAGTTGCCTAAATTTAAAATTACATTTGTAACAGATTGGAGAGTTTGTGGAATTACTTAACAATTTAAGTATGCCGATGTTAGGAGATTTTAATTCCATCGTATATTGATGGATCTCCCCAATACCTTTAATGTGCAGCTTCTTTGGCTTTAGAAACACATTCCACTTCTTGATTTGAATTGCGTAAACAATTTAAGGGGTTCTTCCTGTTCTTACTACTACCTATAAAGAGTCGTCCCCCATGTCGCCTGTGTCACTTAAGAGTAAGGTTGGGAACGACTTTCACCAAAGTCCTCACCAACTCCTCCCCTTTATATATTTTTGACCTCGTCACAAGTTACACTCCCCCTCACCCTCTTCTATCTGCCTCTAACCTACCCCTCTCCTACGCTCTAGTAACCACCTCTCACTCCTGCCTCTAAGACTTCTCCCGTGCTGCTCCTCACTTATGGGTCGCCTTACTCTGTCTGATCAGACTCTCCTCTAACCTACAACTGCTTTCTCTTGACTATAATCTATCCTACTCCCACCTGATACTACTCCTACTGGATGTTCTACCAGCTTCGGTCCCACATGCCCCTATTGTCTCAGCATTGCCCTCTCCCTCTAGGTGCCAAGCTCTCTCAAGCAGTGTCCTCTTTACCCTTTGTCTCGTATCTGCACCTCGTTCATCAACCTCATCTGACCCCTTCTGTTTTATGTGCGTGTTTTATGTAACTCTGTCTGGCGCTGTGGACTATTGTGCGCCTTACACAATGAGAATGATGGGGACAGTGTAAACCTGAAATTACGGTCCTTCATCCATAGGACTGCCATTGACTTTCTGTCTGGATCCTCTCCTCACAGAGATAGAGTTAATCCGGATATAAAAAATAAAATAAAATCTAAATATATAAATATCAAATAAAAATAAAATGGTCTACATTAATGACATCTTCATATTCTTTCCTGATATGTCCTCTCACAGGTTACTTGATAAGACTGTACTACAATGTCTATGAGACAAAGACCTCTATAGTAAACTGGATAAATTTAGCAATCCCAGGCCTCTTTTGTGGGGTACATTTTTTTTGACATCTAGTCCCCAGATGGACCCAGACAAAGGCTAACCCTCTTAAATAGTCCCCTAAAGCATTCTCTGCTTTCCTCACTTTGAAAAAAGATTTTTCTTCTGCTCCAGTAACTGGTCACTTACCTATCCATGTGCTGTACTCCCACTTACCCAGGATCTGCACTCTCCCGCAGAGTGTTTTATTATGGGTATGTGTGTTTTATCATAAGAATGTGAATTTGGGCAAATTGAGTCTCTATTTAGGCAACACTGCCCTTTCACCAGTTGCTGACCAACAGGTTTTATAATTTAGCTCTTGGAACTATTCTAATGTCAACTGAATCACTATGTAATGATCCAGTTTGTTTGACTGTTTCTCTTGACCTGATCTTCTCCTGTTATTCTGTTTTTCACCTGTGCCGCCTGACCCCGACCCTGACCTTGGATTGGATTCTGATTTTGAGTCTAAGCTACCTGTTGTGACCTCAGATTATATTCATCTATCTGTCAGCAGTCACCTATGGAGAGTAGTCGCTGAGCGGTGACCTGTGGTTCTCCTGCAGAAAGGTCATCATTCTCTTGCAGCATTCCCTATTGAAGACAGAGGATTTCCATTAGACTCAGGAATATGGATCAGCCAGTGGCAATTGCCAGTGGTATACTGGGTCCACATCGGAGAAAATGTGCGACAAACACCATATAGAATTGTATAATATTATTAAGCAACATTTATTAATCACCAATATTTTACATAAAGCTGTAGAATTAGTAAAAGATGAAATCACATGGAGAATTAAAGTTCATTAAGGGCATTAAATGAGTGAAATATTACCATTGATTTTGAATAAGTTCAATTTCATGTAGTGAACGAGGATCACAGTTGAAAGCATGTAGATATAACATGGTTTAGGAGTGAATGTGGACTAAGGGGGGGGGTCTGGACTTTTTGTTTAGAATGGGGTGGATTGTAAACCCTGACCGGTAACATAATCCAGGTTACCCCTCCCATCCAGCTACTTTACTCTGCTCACCCCTCCCAACCTCACTGATCACATTACCCAGCTCATCTACTGTTACTTCCTTTAAACCCCCTCTATAGCTTCTAACCTTACCTGCCTCACCCACCACCACCCACTGGGACAGCTTACTCCCTACCCTCATTCCTCTCTACCTTTCCCCAATAAACATACCCCCCCCCCCCATCCTGTACAGCAGCACTGACCCTCTCCCACGCTGCTGCAAACCCTAGAAAGTATCCACCTCTTGTACCCTCCGCAGGCATGATTTAAAGGAGGAATGATGCCGAAGGAAGATAAGATGCCAAAGAGCCCAACCTCCATCCACAACCCTTTAAAGAAGCTGAAAGTTGACTTCTCCACAGACCCCCTCACACAAAAATAGACTGGAGAAAAAAGGTAGACATGTTGGTCTCAGACCAGGAACTGGACAAACAGCTTGTCGAGGTGGATGAGTTTCCTGATATGTCAGCTGTTTCGCCCTTTAGTCAAATGTACCCAACTGGCATGGCGGCTGAGAACTTGTAGACCACAACAGATTTCTGTCAGGTATCACGAACACTGTTGAACCTGCATTAAATCAGCCAAGGACACTTCCACTGCATTTCTGGAGGAAAACTTTATCGTGAAAACCTTTAGGTCGGGCAGGACCTCAGGAAATAATCGTCTCCCAGCTGAGCTCTGTGTAGCACTGTGTGAAGCGCCAGGGAATCTCATTGGCCTGGACCTGCTACAGCTGTGCTTTGCCTTTGTCCCTGATGGAGAAGATAATCACAATCTTGTATAAGTGGATGGGGAAGCAATTGCTTAAAAACTGGCATCCCATCTCTCTCCTGAATGTGGACTACAAGATAATTTTCAAAGTGTTAGCCAATAGGTTACAGACTGTAATTGGAAAGATTGTTCACCTGGACAAGTCCTGTTGTGCAGGATTGCAGACAACCTTGGCCATAGTGCACTATATCAGGTACTGCCAAGTGCATGGGGCCCTGGTGGTCTTGATCAGGAGAAGGCCATTGATTGTGTTTTCCCATAGTTTACACTGGAAGAATTGTTCTGTTTATACGTTAAATCTTTCTGTATCAGGCAAGGCTGTCCTCTTGTCCCCTGTCGTTTTTGGTTGCATAGAGCTCTTCACTGAGTACATCAGGCAGAGCCCAGAAATCATCGGGATCGCCACACTGGGACGATCATCATTAGCTATTTATCTAGCAGCGCTAATTCCGCAGCACTGTACAGAGAACTTATTTATATCAGTCCCTACCCATTGGAGCTTACAGTCTAAATTCCCTAACATACACATACGGAGAGACTAGGGTCAATTTTGATAGCAGCCAATTAACCTACCGGTATGTTTTTGGAGTGTGGGAGGAAACCCATGCAAACACAGGGAGAACATACGAACTCTACACACATAAGGCCATGGTCTGGAATCGAACTCATGACCCCCGTGCTGTGAGGTAGAAGTGCTACCCACTAGGTCACTGTGCTGCCCAAAGACCATACAAAAAAGATGATGTCACTGCCTTCTTTGCAGACCAGTGTTCCATGCCAACACTAATACAGATCTGCAAAGACTTCAACTGAGCTTCAGGGGCAAAAGCTAACTGCAGATAGTCAGAGGAGACACTCTTCGGCAGTTGCATGTCATCCAATGCACCCTCCTCACCCAATATCAGACCATACTTCATCAAAATTCTGAGGTTCTGGTTTAGAGAAGATGCTGGGACAAAAAATTGTACTATGATCCTTCCCATTCTGCAGTACAATGACAGGCATGACCTCTTCTGATCAATGCTTCACTTCATCTGGGGCTCCAAAATGGACATAATAAAGTGAGTAGTAGTGTACAAGGAGACCTTCCAAGGCAGGAAAGGGATTTTGATATTTCCACCATGCCTTTATAGGACCCCAATTTGAGCAGCAGCTCTGCAGACAATTCCATGTCTCATTATTTCATTCTGACCCTCTGGAGATGGATTGGCTGGGACAGTTCATTTTCTTACAACTTGGACGTTTCCTTGGTTTTACATGGATGTTTGAAAGTTTGTGATTGAACACCAACTGGATGGAGTTAAGCAAACTCGCAGAAACCAAAACTATCCACAAGCTCATCAGGGCACGTTTGAGTCTACTCCAGGGCTCACTGTTGCCACAATAAAGGCCGTTTTAGAAAATAAGGCTTTCAGCAGGTACAAAGACATGGCATGTATGGTTATCCAAGGGGGCCCGGCTCTCAGGTCTTTCACCTGTGCACATCTTCTGGGAGTGTGCTTCAGCACAGGTCCTGTTGAATACCCTGGAACTCATGACCCAAGTGCTGGGAGGCTAACTGCTAGACCATCGTGCTGCCCATGGAACCATAAGGCCCCTTAGGAAGCAGGTAATGAAAGCTATAAGACCAGATAGGGGAGAGGAGCAAAGTCTACCAACTGTCCAATTCTGATGCAACAGTCACGAATTTGGGGTCTGTCCAGAGCAATTAGGGATTTGTCGCAATTGCACAGACAGTTAGGAGGTATGCCCCACTTCATCCTTCTCTGTTACCGTGAAGGAACTGTGTGCAACAAATCCATCCCTGCTGGTGACTATACAGTACAGTGCTTACCACATAGCCCATGCATGGTCATATGCTGCACTGTTATTACACGCTGGGCTCCTGTAATCAGGACTCTGCACATGCTTCTCCGACAGCCTTTGGTGCTCGGCCACACGTGAGAACGACATCTGACTGCAATAAGCCCACAGCCCATCAGCATCAACAGAGAGAGTTTCCCGAGAGTAGAGGTAAAGCATTTTTAATAACACTTGATGGGGGAGCATTTTAGTGTAGTCATATTGGATAGGTGGATGGCTGATTGGATGGGGGCTTCTCTTTGGGAATAGGATATCTGACTGGGTGAAGTTGCAGTAGGGGTTACTGGGGACCATAATAAAGTGGGGTGGGGGCAAATCAAAATGAATATTTTTGTGGAGGAGGGACGGGAGTTCCTTGGAAATATGATGGTGGGGGCAGTAGGGAATAGATTTCTGTTTTACGATTTCTGTTCTACGAGTGACATAGTCTTCAGAGGAGGTTGACAAGAGACGTAGTTCTATGTTAATTTAAATAGAGTGACCTGGTGGATAGGTGCCGGGAATGCAATGGGAAAGGATTTTGGCACAGACAGATCAGGAACAGGGGAGGGGAACTAGTGCTACGGCCACACTGGGTTCATAATCTGGCTTTGATGGTAGATAAAAGGTTTGTGCAGTATAGAACTTAGTGTGTAAGCTCCAATGGGGAGGGACTCATATGAGTGGTTCATATACAATTGTCCGATATCAGAAATAGACAATACAGAGTCAGATAGGAATAAAATCAATATTTTTATATGCTTAAAAGCCTTTTTCTAATGCTCACTCTTATTAAACCTCAGGTTGAGCTGGGTCTTACTATACAGGAACAGAATACAATGATGTCCGGTTTGCATTAACAGATACACTAGAAAAAAAAAACAAAAAAACCTCATGCACAATGAAATATCGAGTTCAGCCAGTTATGCAGAGGTTAATCAGCTCGTAGTCACAGTTGGAAGTAATCGGATTGTCTTCCTCTTGCTAGCAAACACTCTGCCGCCTGGATCTCTCCTTGTCCCCCAATTAAAATAAAATGGGGGAAATAAGCCATCACATGGAACAGCTTAGCGTTTAGCCGCAGTTACTCGCGCTCCGGTGATCAAATGTGGTCAGTGACAGCCACGCAAGGTGAGTTCACTTGTAAAGCGGTCCGGCGAGGGTCAACGTGAGGACAAGTCACCTTTACTATCCACATGTGGCTAAAGGGTTATACAGCCTGAGGCGAAGACCACGTCCTCTAATACAGACAAGCAGCACATTCAATAACAATCTTATTGTCACACAACCAAGTAACAAAAAGTATTTTTTCCAATGCTCCAGACACACCCCAGAGAACGAATATATTTCCCATAGTCTCCTAATTTCTCCTTCGTGTTATCAATGTGGAGGCAGCAAATTAGAGGGTTGATCCAACACATTTAGCAAATGGAGGGTTTCCTACCAAGAAACCCCCCAGTAAGCTGTTGCAAAGAGCCAGCTCATTACTTTTTGTGCTAGTTTTTGCCACAGCAGAACTGCAGAGAAAATAAGCACACTGCAAGCCATCCATATTGCTTCAATAGAGATCTATGGAAGCCCGACTGATCGTGTTAATGCCAAGATCTGCAGCTAACGCCGTCTGTCCGATCCAGGTTAACAGGGTAACAGAATTATGGGAAGTCTTCTTGTTTCCCTGCAGTTACAAATTCGCTTTCTGACATTGGTAGCTGGTTATTTAGTGTCCAGGAAGGGGGTGGCAGGACTGATTAAGAAGGGATTGTCCAAAGTGACCTCTATAGGGATACTTATCAATAAATAATTATTTTTATGACAATATACTCATTTTTAATAAACTTTTCTGATGTTGTTGCAGGTTTAAGAAAATCCTTTAAATGCTGGCAAAATCCTCATAGGTGACTGTTAGAAGGTAGAATATCTCATCCACTGATCTTTCAATAAAAGCTGAAAACACATTGGGGATCATTTATCAAAAACAGTTCAACAAGTAACGGTTATCTGCTTTCATGTTTTAAACTGCACATACAATGACAGATAGGATCTGATTGGCTGCTATTATTTTATACACACTTACCTGTAGAGCAGTTTTCATAAAAAGTGCAGAGACAGACCCACTCCCTACTTTTCTTACCCTCTATAATTCCTAATGGTTTGTTTGAACCTATCCGCTTTTAATGTGTGTTTTAACCATTAGTAACCAAGTTCACACCATTGCATTCTAAAATCTTGATACTGCATGCTCTATTTTTCATGTTTTAATGCATTCTACCAATACAATAGATTACATGGGCTAAGAACAGACTAAGAAAAGAACGAAAACATGGTAAACATGCAAACGTACACATACAATATACTGATGTTCCACAATCTAATATTGTTACAGAACTCAGGGACATATAACAGAGAAACTTCTAAAAGCCAGAGACAATCCCATTTCAAACACCAATTAAAAAAAAACACAAAGTCTTTCCTTTAGCGAATAGTAATGAATAAAGACACAGATAATCCTGTTCTAAAACAGTCTTTATCTCGATATGCTATATAATATGCTGGTGTTACATATTTTATATTATTTTATGATTAACAAAATAAATGGATGTAAATCAGATATTTTAAGAACTATTCTACAGAGCTATATATTTTTTAGTTTAATAAAGATAAAATTGCAATGATATATTTACCTTTGGTGCTGTGTTACCTCAACATCCAAGTGCTGTGTTCCTATCTCCTACCACTACTTGCCTCAAGTTTATCAGAGAAGGTCATTGACACCTGCTCAGTCGAAAGAGGCTCACACTACTAGGAGAGAGGAGTACAACGCTGGAACATCGGATCTGTGAGACGCCAGCCCAGGGAACCATCAGATCAAGGTAGCACTGCGGCAACATTTTAGTTTAATCTCATGTTAATGAAATCTACCCAGAATTTATTTTTTATTTTGGTTTAGGGTGGAGTTATCCTTCAAGAATTTGCCCCTTATGGGCGATTCCCAATGCTGGACCGACCCTGTACGTAGGAGGCTACATCTTTAGTACATTGAGCATTTGAAGTTATGAATCAGGATCCGATTGGCCATAAAAGCTACCAAGGGAGCCTCTACAACACGTTTAGCACAAGTAAAATTATTTAATGGTCCTCAGATATCACAAAGTCCTTTATCAGATACGCTCATTTTGTAGATGGATGGTGAATGGATGGGCTTCATAACATGTATTGTTTTTAACTGTGTAAAGGGCCATTGTAAATGGACATACTGCAGTGTTCTTCATGATTCCCTGACAGCTCCTGCCGTCCTCCTAGTGATTTACTGGTCACCAATTTTAGGACAGTCCTACTGTACACAATGTACACCTGCTCGGGAATAACACACACTTCAGTGAGCAACATCCTCTGATCTCTATAGTTAATCAAGATGTCTGCTCCCTTGTCAGCTTTACTTCTAAAGAGTACTCATTTAATTTTTTTTTTGTTTTGTAAAGTAAACATTTTAAAATGATGTAATTATGTGTATAGTTTTCCGATACATACTGGGGAATTATTACGGTGTAAATATGTCGGAGCAGAGTGGTGAAGGCGGCCATTTTGAGTCAGGCATATCAATTCTCCAAGGACCAATTACCAACGTCCCTCATGAATATAGGTCCAGGCCACAAAATGTGTCTCCATAGTGTGTAGGTAACAGATTCGCTTTCCCTGATGGTGGTATTGCTTTCCTAAGCATGGACCTGTCACCTGCACACATCAAAGACATCTATTTTATGGGCTGAACATGTATGCAGACTATGAATTCGCTAGGAACTAATGACATCACAGAGGCGCTGCCTGACTTGTATACATGAGAGACAACTTATATTCAATACTAGCTGAAGTACCTGGAATTGCCTGGGTTTAAATCTTGAAGTTATTAAATTATCAATGAGTTGGATGTAACGGTCAACATTTTAAAAGTAATTAGCAGCCAAGACATCATCCAAATCCGTCCAGTGAAAGGCCCAGAATCCACGGGTCAAAGTACTGCCCAACGTACTGCAACGGGAGGTCTGACAGAGACCCTAACCCTCCTAAAACCTGACCAGGATCCAATTGGACCACCTCGTGTTGGTTTCATCCCAATCGGTGCAAGAGGGCCTGAGTGCATAACCAGACAGACAAACAAACAGACCAATGATTTTTATATGCAAGATAATGAGAAGCTACGTTTTCATGAACACAGATTCAGACCACAAACTCACTGTTTCCACTGTGTGTAGGTGACGGGGTTATCATAATATTTTGGAGGAGAGGTTTTACGAGAAAGCCCTGCTCCTGAAACCTGAAAATGGCTTCACTTAGCCAACAGAGGACTATGGAGCTTTAGAAAGAGCACCAATGTTTTTGGTAAACTTCACACCCTTCATGTTTGATAAGCCGTGGACAAAGGTTGGGACGTTTACCCTGAAACATGCTGCTGGCTACTCTAATAAAAAGATAGGATAGTAGTATACATGATTGGCACAGCGCCATGGCTCAGTGGTTAGCATTTCTGCCTCACTGCGCTGCGGTCCTGAGTTCGATTCCTGCCCAAGGCTTTATCTGTGTGTAGTTTGTATGTTCTCAGTGAGTTTCCTCTGGGTGCTCCGGTTTCCTCCTAGACACCAAAAACCATACTAGCAGATTAATGGGCTGCTGACACAGTTAACCCTAGTCTGTCTGAGTGTGTGGTAGGTAATTTAGACTGTAAGCTCCAATGGTGCAGGGACTGATGTGAATAACAAATATTGTCTGTAAAACACTGTGGAACTGGTGGCGCTATATAAATAAATAAATGATGATGATGATGATACTGAATGTGTGAAACCTCGCATTTATCTCCGGTACACAGTCCAGTCTACAATATAGAATGACGCGATTAAAATAAGCCAGATTGTGGGTGCACTTCGTATCAGTAGTAATATTGCTGTTTATTTATAAAACAACAGCCGTATTCCGTAGCTCAGTGCAATTAGAGAAATTGCAGACAGAAATATTGGCAGACATATACATACAGATTTACATTTACAGCTGCCACAACGGACTTACGTATTTATACAATGCAAATGGCATCCGTCTACCCTGGAAAGTTCTCCCCTACAGAAACAATGTGTATGCAAATCAGCAATATATGCAACTGGCCTTATCCTATTGATTACAATGATCCCCGCCTACGTATATCGGTTGTGGTGCAATCAGGATTTTTATTTTAGGCATTTCCCTGCATTATTTTGCCCTACAGAATATATATTTTCTGCCCTGATCACACGATTGTGATTGCAGAATATTGTTTATGAACGACCATCAATGTTTGGTCCACGGACACCACATATGTGCAGCGTGTTCTTGTGTAGCAGTATATTGGCTGTGACGTGACCCTGCCTTCCATATGGTGGGTTCCTCCAAGCCCACCAACACAAAGAATGAATGGGGAAAGACAAGCACAACCCTGTCCCCCTCTGGACCAGTGACTGGCAGCAAATGATGGATCACTTTGCTGGGCTTTAGTGTCAAGAGGGTATGACCTCTCAGCAGCCAGCCCTCCAGAGGCCAGATCTCTGCCTGTGACAGCCGGCATGCCAGCCACACAGAGCTGTCCGCATCAGGACCCCGGGACTTCAATTAAATGGCCCAGAATAAAAGATCCATCAAAACGGGGAGGAGAGAGGACCGGCAACTGGATCATAGTGATGTGTGAGACAGGCCAAGATTGATGAGAGGTGGTGGGGGGCAGCTGATAAAAGTACAATATGTTCTCCTCAGAGGTACAGAGAAAACAAAATCACAACACTCGCCTACACGAGAGCACGCAGCAATGAAACTATATATTTATCCAAAATTCCACGGACATAGGTGGTCGCTAGTTCTGAGAAGACAGGAATACAGTCCATAGCTACATGTCTACGCTAATGTATATGTGTGTGTAAATAATAATAATTTAAAAAATAAAAAAATATATATATATATATATATATATATATATATATATATATACATATACATATATATATATATATATATATATATATATATATATATATATATACATACACACACACACCATCATCATCATCATTTATTTATATAGCGCCACTGATTCCGCAGCGCTGTACAGAGAACTCACTCACATCAGTCTGTTCAATAAACTATGCTCACAAACTGTATTGTGTATTGGAGTTCTTATAATGAACAAATAACAAAGGTATTTATACACAGCGCACTTTGCTTTTTAAAATAAAAGGTTATCCTGAAATATATAAATGATAAATAGAAAACATTTACGTACAGAAAAACGGTCCATAGCGATCCCACGTAGGTGTGTACTATATCATGTGAGGCATCAATGTGTTCTGTTTATCCTGTGGTTCGCCATAGTTTTTAACCATCTAAAATACATAAGAAAAATTATTATTAAAACCAGAAATGGAAGAATAAAAAACAAAAACTAACAAAACAACTAAAAAAAAAGGTGGAGATGAAAGAAAATGCTGGAAAACACTAAAAAGAAGGACACATTTACCTCAGTTTATATGAAGAATATTCTCAGAAAGGTGAATAAAAAGCAAGATGGCGTAAACTACGCCAACATCAGAAGACCTATTTTCGCTGTATGCTTGTGAGCCATATACGATTTAAAAATAATATCAAACAATGAAACCTATAGGTGTCTGAGAAGCCAGGGAGCACAGTAAGGTCGGATAGGGTGTGGTCCCAAGTGTCGCCAGCCCTAATTAAAATAATCGTAACAAAAAGTGGAGGGAAATCCTGTGGTCAAAATTTATTTTTGGTTTCATATTTATTTTACGCCATTTTTTTTCTTTGTCAACTTTGGAGAATATCCTGAGGGTATCTGGGTGGACGGAGACCTTTGTGCAGTAGTTAAATATCATTTTCATGAGGACTGAGAGTGAAAGTGCCCAGGTGAAAGATCCAAGGCAGTGCAAAGAGGGATGCGGAGGGAAGATGTAAGAGGGAGGGGGGGGGGGGTCTTTGTTCCACTTGGTTGATCAGAGAACCCCCTTTGAGCCCAGCTGCTGCCATTACAATAGTTTGCAGCACAAGTCATGTGGGACTTGTTTGCGGTGCCCTTACAACAAACAGCTGCTTTAAAGGAATAAGGCTTCAGTGGAGACCATGCCGAGGTGTCCGCTCTCTGTGACCTGCAACTGACCTCCGGCAAAATGGCCGCTCTGAAATAAGGCCTCTGCATGTCATTAAATCCAAATGCAGGGGGCCAAATTGTAAAGAATGTCAGTAATTTAAGATTACCTGTTAGTAATTATTCTTTCAAACTCTTGTGAGATTGATACGATGATATTTTATTTAAAGCTTAATGTAGGTGATGTACGCAATGGCAGTGTTTCACAAAGACATGCTCCTGGGGGATATTTTGCCAACAATAATTCTTTGAGAAATTAAGGTGTACCCGTCACCCGTACACAAGTAGGGGCATCTATTTTACAGGCCCCAGTGATATTTTCCAGAATGCAGTCCGTCAATCCTTCGGAAGCCTTGATTTCACTGAGACAGGAGACTCGTTGTACAGACGTCCACTTTCCAGCATTCACAAGAACGCGTCCAATCACTTCACAACAAACCAATGATATCACTGAGGGACATTGGTGACATTATAGGCGGCATTTTCGTGAATAGGTCTGGAGTCCTCAATGTGGCTGTCTCCTCTGTGTGCAGAGGACAGGCAGGTTTTAAGGGACATTGAGGACAGAAGACCTCATTTAGAAATCCAGCTAAAGTGTGCAAATTGTTACACGGCCAAACCATATTCTAATACATGGGGTGCAAATGCAAATTTATTTCTTTTTTTGCATACTGGCTGCTTTTGCATATAGAACACAAATACTGAACAGCTTTATTTTAACACTGCAATTAAGTTGAGCGAGTTCAAGCCCCTCTCTCAACTCTAAATCTCTCCGAAATTTTAAATTTGCCACCTCTGCAGCACAACATGGTTTCGCCAATTTGCGGAACAGCAGCTTGGTCTACTCCCAAAGTTAAATAAGGCCCATAGAGAAAGCATAGATTCTTGTACTCCACCACTGTCAGGCATGGGAAACGCTGCTGGTGGCTCCCGGGAGAGAACGACTTGGCTGGGGAGTAGCTATCAGACACCAGGACCGGGAAAAGCTGTTTAGACCTGGGACGACGGGGCATGAGTGTCAAGGCTGAAGTCAATGGGTTAGAGATGATAGAATCGTGAGGGATGACACCATAGATGATATAAACAGGCAACCAAACAAGACTCCTGAAGTACCAGCAGAGAATCGAAATTCCAAGTTGTGCAAAGATTGGCGAGAGCCCTATAAAGGCTTCACAAAGTTGAGGTTTCTCTTAATTGACTTTAACTTTAGCAAAGTGCTAGTTGCAGTAAGTAAAAAAGAATGTGCAGTAGTCAGTGTTAATGGTGCACTGCCACCTGTCGTTTGTAGTTGGTATTGCGGTGGATCCTCATATGTTGCAGTTGTCAGTGTTGATAGGGTACTGCCACCTGTCGTTTGTAGCTGGTATTGCCGGGGATCCTCATAGCGTGTTTGTATTAAAGTTCATGATTATGCATTGTTGTAATCTTGAATTATTTGTTAAAAGTTGGGGCTTTTTTTTTTTACCCCTGCTCTCTTTCTCTAAATGTTCAGTGCACAAAGGATCCAATTTCTCCCTCCATTTGCATTCAGTGACCTCATTAGGAGCTGCCTTGCTGGCTTTAGTAACAGGCACCAACGGAACCTTATTAATCATCATATTTGCACTTATCAACATGAGAAAAAGCTGCCACAATGCATCCCTTGGGCTGAGCAAAATACAAATATTACTTGTATATGGAGATGGAACAGTGCCACCCAGTGGCCACATTATCATGGAAATTAGTAGAAAGCTTCTATATCACATATCCCTGTGGGAATTAGGGTTCTATTTATTAAACGTCAAAGAGTCTCAACTCTGATTGGTTGCTATGGGCAACACCTCCACTTTTCCATTTTTGATACATTTACCCTAGTTCTTCTTTCTAGTAACTATAATTTGAGCCCATTCCATAAACACCTTGTGATTGCGAGCGAGGAATTAATAGAAAGCAGAGGAGATGCCACAAGTTGGTTGAGCCAAAAAAGACCAAATATAAGACAATGAAAAAAATAAATTGGTTTCGCCAGTAAATACATTATTGACTGCCAAGGTTTACCCTTAGACATTCCTGCTTTCTTGAATGCTGGGTAAGGGAAGGTCCACAAATACTGTTAGAACTAGCGGATCGCTTGCATGCAAAGTTAAAAAAAAAAAGTTGGTTGACCAGATAAAGTCATCAATGCCTGGGAATAGTTACAAGACGATCATCCTATTGGACTTGGGAATAACGTTAAAATTCCCCAAACACTGTAAATAATTCCATGAATAACATTTTAATAAGACGACAAAGCAGGAATGTAAAGAAGGAATTTAAAAATTCTTTAGGAAGCGATGTTTGCGAATTTCACTCAGCGATATAGACTTTTGGGGGGATGGTTCTGGAACATCAAAGGAACATAAAAGTCATAATTCTAATGGTTTCTTGTGTGAAGCATGCTGAGGGCCCACTGGTAGATCCTATGGCAAATTAAATTGCCTGTCTGAGCCTGTGCATTCATGTTTGTCTCTGTTTTACCTGTCAATTCACATGATTATTCCCATTTACAGTATGCCCTTCAGACATTGTGGTCTGTATAACTATCACTAAGTGCAGTCACTGTGGGCCAGGTCCTGAAACTCTCCACCTACCTGGTCCAGCCAAGGACTTGGTAATAAAGAATGAGAAATCATCATCATCACCATTTATTTATATAGCGCCACTAATTCCCCAGCGCTGTACAGAGAACTCACTCACGTCTCCATATTCCTAAAGCAAGTGTGACACTTGGTCCAATTTCAACTATTGGCCTCTATTTGTCTGCACATGACGGACAGAGAAAAAGGGGGGCTCATCAAATCCTCAACGATTCAGGTTTTTTTAGGGGAAAAAAGAAAAAAAAAAAAGTATTTTCTGAAGCAAAAACATATAAAAAAGTAAAATAATCATAAATTGTATCAATCCGTTGTAAAAATCTCTCATGTGCCTTATTCCTTTCCAATCACCAGGCTGCAGTACTGCATCGCCTTGGGTTTGGGCAGAGTTCCATGTGCCAGGAACGTGACGCTTACACTGCCCGCTACGTGCAGGGGAATGGAGAGCCCAGGGGCAGCGTTATGAGGACTGATATAAGCAAGCACAAGAGGGCTCGTGTGACATTAACCCACAGCGGGCTGAACAGATCCTGGTCACCAGGGAGACTAGGAAGTGCCCATGGGCAACCAGAATATATCATGGGTGGCACACAAGGCTGGCATATCATGTTTTATGGGTGGCACACAAGGCTGGCATAACATGTGTGCAGGAGGGTACAAGGGTAGTATAATATGCTGGTCACCTGAGCTTTATAACCCAAGCATGATCTGCTATATTAGACTTATTGTGCAATTACACGATCACAAGTATGTGGACACCTCTTCTAATTAGCGTTTTTGGCCATTTCAGCCACACCCATTGCCAACAGGTGCAGAGGATCAAGCATGCAGCTACGCAATCTCCAACTGCAGCAGTAGAATGGTTCATAACACGGCATGGTCATAGGGTGTCACCTTTCCAACCAGTCAGTAGGTCACATTTCTGCCCCAGTCAGCTGTAAGTGCTGTTATTGTGAAGCGGAAACATCCCAGAGCAGCACCAGCCCCACTGTAAAGCGGAAGGCCAGACAAGGTCCCAAGACAGGGCCGCCGAGTGCTGAAGAACACAGGGCGTATAAATTGTCTGACCATGGTTGCAACACTCACTACAGAGTTCCAAACTGCCTCTAGAAGCAACGTCAGCACAAGCACTGCTTGTCTGGACCTTTATGGATCCGGGATTCCATGGGCGCGAAGCTGCACACAAGCGTCACATCACCATGCACAATGCCAAACGTTGACTGGAGTGGTGTACAGCACACCGCCATTGGACTCTGGAGCAGTGTAAACTCGTTCTCTGGAGCGAGACCAATCACGCTCCATCATCTGGAAGTCTGACAGACAGATGTAGGTTTGGCCGGATGTCAGGAAAATGCTTCCAACCTGGATGCATACTGCAGTGGGCAGCATGGTGGCTCAGTGGTTAGCACTTCTGCCTCACAGCACTGGGGCCATGAGTTCAATTCCCAACCATGGCCTTATCTCTGAGGAGTATGTATGTTCTCCCCGTGTTTGCGTGGGTTTCCTCCGGGTGCTCCGGTTTCCTCCCACACTCCAAAAACATACTGGTAGGTTAATTGGCTGCTATCAAAATTGACCCTAGTCTCTGTGTGTGTGTGTGTGTGTGTGTGTGTGTTAGGGAATTTAGACTGTAAGCTCCAATGGAGCAGGGACTGATATGAGAGAGTTCTCTGTACAGCGCTGCGGAATTAGTGGCGCTATATAAATAAATGATGATGATGATGATACTGCCATCTATAAAGTCTGGTGAAGGAGGAATAATGGTCTGGAGCTGTTTTTCAAGGTTTGGCCTGGGCACATAGTTCCAGTGAAGGGAAGTCTCAATGCTACAGCGTACAGAGACATTCAAGAGAATTTTGTGCTTCCAACTTTGTGGCAGGCCCTTTCCTGCTTCACAATACCCCCAGGCACAAAACAACGTCCATCAAAAAATGGTTTCTCGAGTTTGGTGTGGAAGAACTTGACAGGCCTTTTGGGTGAACTGCGAGTCAGGCCTTATAGCCCAACATCAGTGCCCAACCTCACGAATGCTCTTGTGGCTGAATGGATGAGAATCCCCACAGCAAGGTTCTAAAATCTAACGAAAAGCCTACCCAGAAGTGTGGAGGCTGAAATAGCATCGTGGGGGGGGGATGGGACCAATTCTGTATTAACGGCCATGGTTTTGGTAGGAGATGCTCAACGAGCAATTAGCACATTTTACATTACGATATTGGTGGCTCCTAAATTTTGGCTGTTGTACATGTCTTTTGGGGAGATATGTCCAAGACAAACCTAAAGAACGTTCTCTGATAAAATAAATGATTGCTTTAATAAATAAAGCAGTTGTAGTATTGCAGCCCATCACATGACAGGTTTTTATAATGATTCTTCCTCAGAAATGATGTTGCTTAAACTTTTTTTCCCCTCAAATGTCAAGGGTTAAAACGGAGGACTGAGTGATAAAACTTTGTCACTTCATTTTCCTCACGTTACCGCCTCTCTATGCACGGGAATACATTTAACAACTATTTTCTCAAGTTAGCGTCAAACGCTTCGTATCTGCCGGCTGGGCCTTGTGCGCAAAGTTATCTGGATACTATTCGAATTCTGACACCAACGCTTGGTGTCAACAGATCCTGCGAGGAAAAAAAACAGAGCAGAGTCTGCTTATTTAATCCTCCTATGATCTGCAATTTTATCATTCCAACGGATTTATTAAACATAAACAAGTCGTAAAGCAGGGGCCAGCAACGTCTGATACACAGTGGCAGCCTGGAATGGCCCCATAAGGGCTCACAGCGGCTGGTGTTACGTTTCTTACTAGACCAGGTGGCTGAAGGTACAAGGGCGCCCTCTTGAGGCTAAACAGGAGAGTAACCAAGCTTATAGAGAAAGATCAGAACATTTTATTAACTTCCATTAAAACATGATCAAACATGACATATCGAAGCAGGATTTTCAAATTAAAAACAAGAATCCATAGGGTTTATTTTCTTGCAACAATAATCTGCCATTGGTAATTAACCGCTGATCACAAAAAATAACAGAGGCACTTCTGAGCATGCGTGGTCCGTCATTGTCGGTCAGCACAGCGGTCACACGGCCAAACACCTATAGTTCAGTCAATGCACAAGGGAAAAGATCTTGCTAACATGCCCACCCTGCTAGCCAAAGACCTGCGCGATGTACATGCAGCCATTTTTCTTGTGGTTCTGCCAGTTTTGTGATACAGAACTGGAAAGTGTGTTAACCACTTTAAAATCGTGGCAGAGGAGGGTTTGAGCGGGAGGACCAATCACAATCTGGAATTTCTTGATTGCGGCTTGTGATTGGTCCTTACACTCGGCCCCTTCCCATCTGATTTTCAACTGGTGTTATAAGAGCAACTGCAAGATATTTTACTAATGTGTCTCTATTCCTAGTAACCCCAGGGTCCTGGCTAGGAGCAGGGCTAGTAAAATCTTTTACTAGGTGGTAGTACAGCTTTAAAGAGAAAGTACAGCCATTCTCTGACATTACTTTGTGTATCAGTGGCTGTGCAAAACCTTCCAACGGCCACGTCACGATGGGCGTGCTTAGTCCAATTGAAGCTCTAACCCATTCTTGTCGCTATACAGAGTGGCAGTAAACGGGTCTTACCTCCCAGCTTTTGGATCCGCGGGACAAAGATATCAGCTCAGACAGAGCCCTCAAATCGGCACGGCCCTGCCAAAATCAGGAGTTGGGAGACTTGGGCGTCTGGTCTGCAGACTTGCTTGTACAAATGCACTGTGCGGATTAGTGTGGATTTATACACAGTGATGTCACAAGAACTCAAATGACCGCCGTCGCGGGTTCTTGACCTCCAAGAGACCCCATCAGGAAAAGATTTTCAGATATTCAGCGTTACTCTACTTTCCACTACAGCTCCGTTAAAAACATAAGGTGCTACCTACCCACTCGGCAATCGTCTTTTCGGATACAATATAGGTCACCTATTTCTCCTGAGTATATGGATAACATATCTGATGATTAATCCTCATTTTTACAAGACTAAACTTGATCCACCCTTCTGAATGTACGTTATGGAAAAAGCAATCTCTGAGATCACAATAATTACATGGAATATGGGTGTTTTCTAGCAGGGGAGACCATCTCTACTCTCCCTCGGTTTCCCCTCTGCATAGGGGGTGTCCAGGAATGCAACTTAAACAAGCAGAACCCCTGGCATTAGTAACACATATCATTCACTGTAAACACTGTGTATCATTACAGGCCAGGAATCAGCAGGCATCCTGGTACCACAGCAGTTATAGGCAATGCAATCATCACTGGACCCAACTGTTATAAACGTCATGTTGCAAAGCACACGTTTATACATCTTATACTATGGAAGAAAGAAAGAAAGAAAAAAAGAGATAAAAAGAACGATTAAAACAAAAAACAATGTTTTTGATATGTTGTAAAGGATGGTGGACTCTTTTGCCATAGCACTCTTCAAATGTCAGGACAGCTCTGGTTAATGAGAAAAACATTCAGAAGTTGCTCACCGCACTCTGCCAAAAAAGCCAATTTTACACTGCAGGTACTTGACTTGAATCAATGCTCGAAAAACATCGATACCAAAATGCTTCAGTAAACAAAATAAGTAAATCCATGTTCATGAACTCTTGACCTCTCCAAATTACAACAACGTGGCATAAGATAAGCGCAGATATGTAATCAAAATATTTGGGAATTTGTTTTTTTGGGGGGAAATGCACATTATGGCTTCCTGGTAAAAGTGCATAAACACACATAGGTATGATATGGGTTTTCACCAAAGATCACTGCAGGCTTCCGGACGGGTTTACACGCGGTAAACGCACAACACTGAACAAAAGGACTTCAAAAAAAATCTCTACCGCAACATAAGTAAAAGGCCAGTGGGCCATTGGAATCAATTCCTCTGGGTGATCCGGATTCCTCCCACACAGTTAATATGGTTAAATGGTTAATGGACCCTAGTTTGCGTGGTTGGTAATGTAGACTGTAAGCTCCAATGGGGTAGAAAATGAATGACTAATTGTAGAGCGATGTTTAATAATAATATAATGGCACTATATAGACATCCAGCTGATTTAATGAGCCTAAGAAATAAACTGACTAGATTTTCTTTGGATGTCTCTACAGTAGGTTGACTATTTGGGACAGCGATGGGTCCACTTTAAGGGCCCGTTCACCCCTATCTTCCATTAATGTGGTTTTCATCCGTTAAATAAACTCAGAGGCGCATCTAAACTTTTTTAGATTGTGTCAACCAATGAAAAGACCCTGTTCTACTAGTACGATACATTGTACTGTTAAAAGCACAGTGCACAACAAGTGCAGGGATATGTATAGTGAAGTGCGTGTTCGTTTATTTTCCCAAAGCATATGTGGGAACGAGTTCCAAATAAGACACACAACAGATATTTATCCTGCAACTAGTAGCTCTTGTATCTGGACACCTGAGAATTTTGTCACAGACCAAAAGCTTCCATCTTGTATTCAGATCTGTCCCACTGTCAGGAAGGGGGGTTACGGAAATCAGTCGAATGTGCAATGTGGAAAATATTTATCTTTCTGTAAATAGTCACTCAAAAACTCACAGGCATTAATCTTCATTTTAAGCCTTTTGTAGTATCAATTAAAATGTGCTTGTGAGTTCCACAAAGTAGGGCGGCCATTTTGTGGCTGAACCAACATTAAGCAGGAACGAGAGATGTCAATGAAACAAGAAGCTAAAGTTGTCTCTTCCCTTTTGGATGTCGCTAATTCCCGTGATTTCATAAGCTGTACTCTTAGGCCGGTCTCAATGCGTTTAAAAACCAGGTTTGAAAGTGACCGATATTCAGTTACCAAGCGTTTCAGCTTGCGTTCAAGAGGAGGACACTACCAACTTAAATGCATTTAAGTTGCGTTAAATTCACTGGATGAAGCAAGAAGCATATGAAAAGTGTGCGACAAATCTAACGCGACTGAATGCAAGTAAAAACACAAGTTGGTATCTACGGTCTATTAACTGTTCGGCCAGTAATTGTGGGCTGAATCAAAAGCCATTGGAAATGTCTGAGTGATGTTACTAGTTCCTAGTGAATTGGTAGATTATGATATCATGAAAAAAACTTGTCTCCCACTACATGCAGAGGACAGCAGCAGTTTATATCATTTGTCCATGTTCCCCTACATAAGTACTGTATTTAAAATGACCCTATAAAAATTTGGAAGAACCCATCTTAGTTTAAGCCAGAGTGTTGGCATACACTGCCATCTACTGGTTAGGCAAGGTAATGCTCTGCACTGTATTGTTTTACATTTAGATTACAGGGTGTTAATCATAAACAACGTGCAAAGGAAAGTCAATATTAAACAAGTTGAACTTCTATGGTATGTATGGTTAATATAGTTGTAGTTTCTACATTCTCTCTCCAACCAGAGGTAAAAAAAAAACAACAAAAACGTTTATTTTAAAATTTGGGGAAACTTCCTTTTTAAAAAGGAAAATAGACTTTTTGTGCTCTCTCTCATACATTATATATATATATATATATATATATATATATATATATATATATATATATATATATATATATATATATATATATCATCTGGCAAAGCCTAAAGGATCCCTGGTGATATTGTACACATTTGAGCTTAAGTATAAAGCTTTAAAATATTTTTTTCTATCACCCAGATATGGGTGATATGCTCATGAAAAGGTTTCGTCTTTAACTTAAATTGTAGCATGGTTCATTCATGTATACATGGCCTGTCGTCCATACCACTGAATAAAATATATTATAATGCATTACCTGCAGCTGAGGGCAGAGGAGAGATTGGTCAACACAACCATCCACACGGACCTGAGACATGTTACATTATAAAATACTCTTCTCCTGCTTTCCCCTATGACCAGTAATAGTAATAACCAGAAACAACAGAACACTGTGATCCTCACCTTGTACCTGAGTTCTGTGTCGTCACAATGAGCCATGAATGAAGACCAGCCCATGTGACTATGTCGTCATCTCCGAGGAGCCGGTGTGCAGAAGCTGCAGTGCACGCTGATCACCAGGAGGGGGCGCACAGATTGATGTTACAGGTCAGTGTATTAATAACAAGGAAGTTTTGGAAACTTATAATACGAATAAGTCGTTTGTTATAATCAACTAACCGCAGATCTAACATGGGGCAAATCGAATAATGTAGACCAATAGCAGCAATTCCCTTTTCCTTTAGTTACATTGACATACCTAGAGTTTTGTTTTTCACCATAGTTCACTCCCCATTACAGCAGCCTAACATGGGTTATTCGTTGTCTCTAATTTTCAAAGTTTTTGTTGTTGGGCATATCTTTTTAGACTGCAGCTACACAGTAATAGTGGATGTATTTGACCTGTATGCTTAATGTAGTTTTCAGTATTGATTCACATGCTGGAGTTATTTTCATTCTCCCTGAATGTCAGGGAGACTCCCTGAAATAGGGGTGACGTCCCTCACTCCCTGAAGAGTCTGGCATTGTCCCTGATACTGAGCCAGTACAAGACGTGGTTGGCTTCGCCATCTATGGCATGATGACACAGTTCAGAAATTGTGTCCTATGTCCATGTATTGATGCCTATGGAGGTGGCCATTTACATGGAGACCAAGATTTTATCAAAGACTGACAGGTAAGACAACTTGACTTCAGTAATGGCGACAGAAATGTAAAAGACACTTCAGTCTCTAGAGATTCATTAGCTGCTTGTTTTTAACGCATATTTGCCTACTCTCACGGAATGTCCGGGAAACTCCCGCATTTCTGGGAGACCTCCCGGGAGAGCAGGGCAACCTCCCGGTTCTCGCCCCCGCAATAGATAAGTGGTGGGGGGCGGGGCTTAATGGCACAAAAATTGCGTCATCTTATTGCGTCATTGTGCCAATCATTTAGGGGGCAGGTCAAAATGATGCCCCACATTCCCACATCCCCCTGGATCTCCCTGAAGCCAACGAGGAAAAGTTGTCAAGTATGAGTTATTTGCATAGTGAAAAATGGCTGCTGTGCAGTGCAAACCAGTTTTGGATCCACCATGGTGCATGGGTTTAGGATAGAAGATGTCAGTGTTTGTGCAGGCACAGAGCAGAGTGGATAACTAGAGTAATGTCTTGAACTCTGTACAAGTTCATAGCTGGCAGTCTCATCCTATACTTGATACCTGGAACTTACTTTGCGTCACCATGTTGCACTTAAGCAGGGAAGGGCATTTACAGGTGCACTACAAGTCACATCATAAAAAGCTTCACGCATACAAAATGAACACATAGGATAAAGACATTGCTCATATACCCTCACTTTCACCATTGCTGAAAAGTTTATTCAAGTGTTAGGAGATTTAATATGACATTTATACATTTGCATGTCTGGAGATTTTTCATTCTCTACTTAGATATACTTCAGGTTTGCAGATGTGTCTCCCAAGAATGGAGGCCTCCATCTTGATGTGGACCACCCAGGTGCATATCTGCAAATTTCACGCATTCTAACTTGTACATCAAGGACCTCATTTAAAGTAAGGAGCAGTTTGCAACTGGAGAAACCATGTTGCGATACACAGGGTGCAAGGGTTATTTATTTTTTATTTTTTGCATGCAGGGGAAACACATACTGGGCAGCATTATTTTTATACTGTGATTTAGAGCTGGGCTAGGACGACCCCCTACCCCCCCCTCCTAACCCTAAATCTGTCCGCACATTTTAAATTTGCCCCTTCCCCCTGCAGCACAACATGGTTTTGCCAAGGCAACGTTTCACCTTCTAGCAGGGCTACAGAACTGACCTCTGCTGGATACATGGACAGATGCACAGTACCACTTCTCTTATTGTTTCATGTATGGAATGCTATTCTCAGTTACATATCTTATGTAGGCTACGCAAGCTGTGAGTGAGTGTTCCAATATTGCTGTGTGGGGCCCGAAAATGACCATGATGTCCAATTATGTTGATCCTAATAAAAGCAAAAGGATCATTATCGGTTATGTTGTAAATGGGTAAACTTATCAAGCTGCGGTGTTGAAAAAGTGGAGATGTTGCCTATAGCAACCAATCGGATTCTAGTTATCATTTATTTAGTACATTCTACAAAGTGACAGCTAGAATCTGATTGGTTGCTACAGGCAACATCTCCACTTTTTCAAACCTGCAGCTTGATAAATTAACCCCTAAATGCGGGACATCCTGTAGATGCAGGCATTTCCCAACTTCACTACCAATCTGCAATGACACCAGAAGTGATATAGCCACTACACCAGAGGGCCAACAGCCACTTATGGGTGTTGCCAAATTGGACCAAGTCGCTCTACACTTGTGCTGAGTGATAGGAACGGCCTGTGTGTGGACAGATTTACTTAGAACAGTGATGGCTAACCTATGACACTCCAGTTGTTGTGAAACTACAAGCCCCAGCATGCTTTGCCAGCTATTAGCCAGTTATCTACTGGCAAAGCATGCTGGGACTTGTAGTTTCACAACACCTGGAGTGTCACAGGTTCGCCATCACTGACTTAGTATGTTCAGACAACTGCACAGTACCATTCCTTGTGTTCTGTATGCTGGGAATCACACACTCTACATTGTGTTGTTTTGTGTGTATTGACAACATCAAAAATACCACTAATTATGTATACCTGCCAACAGTCCATTCCCTGCTTGTAGTGTATCCTGGGTCGATGTAGACATGGTGTGGGTGTTTGGGGATATAGTCTAATGTGTCCTGATTTTCCTCTGAGATGGGTTCATGTTCTGTATGCTGGATGTAAAAATTATTACTTCTTATTCTCCTGCTCTATATCCTGGTTATAATTCAGTATTTGTATATATGAATAACTCCATAGTACCACTTCTCTTGTTTGTTATGTTGGATGTAGTAATCAACATGTGATCTGATTCTAGGTAGTATTGAAAATACAGAAGGATTGTCATTCTATAGGGGGACGTGTACAACTTACCTGCCCGGAAAAACAGTCTATGGGGAAATTCTATAACTATATGCTAGTACCCGTACTAAACTTGGAGTATGTACTCAAGTGGATCTGAAATAATTAATGAAATCATTCACTGTAATTTATTTCCCTAAAAATAGGGTCCCAGACTGTGTCTGACAGCGTCCACTCATCTTGTGGGATGTTAACTCAATGATAGTGCAGTATGTGTTAATTTTCCTGACGGGTGTATGTCACATGTGAAACAATAAGTGGGTACACTATGTCCTCCCTACACATATATATAACAGGACCTGTTCTGGCCACAAACCGAACCTCTTTGTTAAATACAGAAGTTATTATTTTGCAAATGCACCAATAAAAGTTGAAATGTGAAGGAGCCTTCACTATCTTATTATGCAGTGGCTCAGGGTAGGGATTGTACATTCTCTACCCAGAGTTCCAAGAGTGTCCCTTTCACACTGAACCACAGAAGGTTTAATACATTTGTGGCCAGAAACTTTGTGGCTTTCTTGCCAATTTACCTTCTTATATTCAATATACTGGGGACTTTATTACTAAGAGTAGAGTTTACCAACTGATGATAATATTTTTCTTATTACGTACCATGTGAAATATATTTATACTTCATCATCATCATCATCATTTATTTATATCGCGCCACTAATTCCGCAGCGCTGTACAGAGAACTCACTCACATCAGTCCCTGTCCCATTGGAGCTTACAGTCTAAATTCCTTAGCACACACACACAGAAAGAGACTAGGGTCAATTTGATAACAGCCAATTAATCTACTAGTATGTTTTTGGAGTGTGGGAGAAAACCCACGCAAACACGGGGAGAACATACAAACTCCACACAGATAAGGCCATGGTCGGGAATTGAACTCATAACCTCAGTGCTGTGAGGCAGAAGTGCTAACACAATCATTTATAGGGCAGCACAGTGGCTTAGTGGTTAGCACTTCTGCCTCACATCACTGGGTTCATGATTTCAAATCCCGACCATGACCTTATCTGTGAGGAGTTTGTATGTTCTCCCTGTGTTTGCGTGGGTTTCCTCCAGGTGCTCCGGTTTCCTCCCACACTCCAAAAACATACTAGTAGGTTAATTGGCTGCTATCAAAATTGACCTTAGTCTCTCTCTGTCTGTCTGTCTGTCTGTGTGTTAGGGAATTTAGACTGTAAGCTCCAAAGGGGCAGGGACTGATGTGAATGAGTTCTCTACAGCGCTGCGGAATTAGTGGCGCTATATAAATAATTGATGATGATGAATCATTCATAGGAAGGGCATTGATGCCATTTCATGAAGACTGACGTTAGGTGGACTTTTTTTCTCCTTTTTTTTACTGACTATAATATTTTCCACAATCACTGTCCATTGACCAAGGGTACAGCTATGGGTTTTTAATGTGCTCCGTGTATGCCAGTCTGTGCCCTCAGAATAGTATTTTTCTGGTACTCTGCTGATCATTTGCATTTTATTTCTTCATCAATGTGAAACACGTTCATAACTTCTCACATCGGGCGATAAAAACAAACACACTTTTTTTTTTTCAAAATAAATAATTATATTGATAAAGTTATAGCTTTTTCTTGCATTAATATGACATGCTGAGAACCTTTCTGTGTCATCACAGGCAGACTCAGAGAGACGCGGGGACAAACAGTGGGGGAAACAGGGAGGGGAGAGATGTAAGGACGTGACACCAAGTGAGAGAGAGATCATGTAAGAGGGGATAGAGAAAGAGAAGGACAGCAAGGGAACTAAGAGATAGAGGGAGAAATGGAATAGAAGAGAGAGAATGAGGGAGAGAAGAAGGAACAGAGAGACAGAAACCTGAGACAGGGGGAGATACACAAAGAGAGAAGGGGAACAAAGGAACAGTGAAACCAAGACGGAGAACCCAAGGAACATAAGAGGGGATAAACCACATGAAGACATAGAGATGACCCACCTAGAATATTGAAGGGAGAATGAGACAAAGATTGGGTAGAGGAAGACTGAAATAGGATAGGTGCAGACAAAAAATAAGGATGATGCATTGGAAAGAGGGAAGACTGAGAAGGAAGCGACCTAGAGAAAGAGGGAAGAGAGAACTAACGGGATCGATAGCGAGGAAGGAAGGGAGCAGAGATAAATGATACCACTGAGTAATGGAGCAGAAAGAGACACGGAGTAGTAAACTTGGCAGGAGCAAGAAGCTCAGGAAGACAAAGAGGAACCAGAAGATCAGCGGCTGGGTTGAGACAGAGAGTGGGATGGACAGATACACGGACTAAAACACTAAAGGGTGTAGCCAGCATTACATATAAAACAGCCATATGGAGACACTACTAGTACAACGGGCAGTATTATCTCCTCTCAAAGTCTGCAGTGCCCTCCTCTGGAATAGGATTCGGGACAGACCTGCCCCGATTTTTTTTTTTTTTTTTTTTTTGGTAAGCTTATAAACAGGAAATATTGATTAGTTTTTCGACCCGCCAACCATTGCAGAGCGGGACCTGGTCCTTGTGGTGTGCTTATTTAAGTCTGCAAAGTCATACACACGTATACAGCCCTGGTTAACCAGATAACTCCAATGTCAACTGGTGGATGGACCACCTCATCTTGTGCCTCTGTAGATAATCACCGTGAGGTGCCTGCAGGAATGTCTGAATGCAGGATGGGTAAAGATGATTTGGAAAAAATAGTCACACAGTCTGACCATATATTGTCATTGCAACCTGTCCTCAGTCATTTGGTTGGTCTTCACCTGGCTCACAACCACTGATAGACAATGCAACGTCCAGTCTGAGATCCTTCAGAAGAGTCCTGGATTCTGAAGGTCTCTGGATAAATGTGCAATCATGTGGCCCACTCCAGAAATGGTTCTCTGGTGCCCTTCTACTGTTTGATGTGTTGTAACTGGACCTGGAAGACATCCAGATGGCTAATGGTGTCATGGACTTGTAGCGTTAAAACAGTAGATATTTCTTTTGTCATCTTAAAATTGGTAGGTTGGGTTGGATGGTTTGAAGTTCTTCCTTGATGACTACTACAGTGGACTTTAGGGTTTTCCAGTGCTTCCGAGCAAGCGATATTCCTGCCTGGACGTCGGTGAATCATTTCAGGATAGTGTTTGACCTTTCGACTTATTGGCATAATTAGAAGCACATCTTTTTATTAATCGGAGTTCCCAAGGAACGTAACGCTCCAGACCACAAGGACAGGAACTCACGGTGATCCAACTCTTGAAGCCTAACCTCACTATGCTGGGCAGTACTGGGAGGTAAAAATGGCTGACTTTTGTACTGTTCTACACTACACTGGATCTGTACCCCCCCCCCCTCCCCTGGCTGAGCAATAGACATGCAGGAGCCGCTGCCCCCCAAATTGTAGACATAAAGAAAGGGGGCTGGCAAATGGCTTAATCCTGATTGGCTTGGGAAGCCCGGGGCTTGAAAAATGACCGACAGTCAGTACAGAGGAACACCAGTCTAATATTACTGATGGACCACATCAAAGGGCAGTGGAAGCTGAAAACTCATAAGTTCAGTAATGACGTTACTCTCACACAGAGATAAAAGGTCTGTAGTACAAGAAAGACGTAATTTTCAGTGTCACATTCAGGATCCTTTCTGTCTGTCACTGGCCCTCCTACTGCAGGGTGACACACACAGAAGGGAGCTATGAGACACGGAGTCGGTCCCTCCCACTGCAGGGTGACACAGAGGGAAGGGAGCTATGAGACATGGAGTCGGTCCCTCCCACTGCAGGGTGACACAGAGGGAAGGGAGCTATGAGACATTGAGTCGGTCCCTCCCACTGCAGGGTGACACAGAGGGAAGGGAGCTATGAGACATGGAGTCGGTCCCTCCCACTGCAAGGTGACACAGAGGGAAGGGAGCTATGAGACATGGAGTCAGTCCCTCCCACTGCAGGGTCACACAGAGGGAAGGGAGCTATGAGACATGGAGTTGGTCCCTCCCACTGCAGGGTCACACAGAGGGAAGGGAGCTATGAGACATGGAGTCGGTCCCTTCCACTGCAGGGTCACACAGAGGGAAGGGAGCTATGAGACATGGAGTCGGTCCCTCCCACTGCAGGGTCACACAGAGGGAAGGGAGCTATGAGACATGGAGTCGGTCCCTTCCACTGCAGTGTCACACAGAGGGAAGGGAGCTATGAGACACAGAGTCTGTCCCTTCTACTGTAAGGTGTAAAACCTAATTAAATTTATTCCAATGCAAACTTTGCATCTTTAAATAGTCTCTTTTTCTTGTATTTAATGAAACCCGTGGCTGAATATCCAGGGTGGCAACAAAAAGGGGGCAACCCCTTATTATCTAATAAGAAAGGTTTGATCTGGGCTGCTTGGCACAAGCGGTCTGTCTGGAGTTTGTATGTTCTCCCCATGTTTGCGTTGGTTTGCTCCAAGTATTTACTTTTCCTCCCACAGTCCAAAAGAACAACAAATTTGTAGGCATTTTTTTCTTTAATGTCGCCATACTATTACTGTCTATCTGGGTTGAAGGATAAGTACACTGTGATATTCTGCTCAAAAACACATCAGATACTCTTAAAAATCCTGACGGTAAGCTTGAAACCGCTACTAACTGCTTCGTTAACGCTGCCTATCATTTTACAAGTCGCTCATAGATGTTTATACTAGAAACCACTATGCAGAGGAAAAATCCAAACAGGTGAATGAACCTTATAAGGGGACTTGGAGAAGAAAAATATGATGCGGGGTTGGAATTGCTTTACATGGGGGTGACTGTAGGACACCAGATTGATTGAAGTGAAAGGCTATGGATTTTAACCTCATCTCTGACTGTGGGTGAAGAAATTGGATCAGTAATCTCTCCCCAATCTCGTTGCCAATCTGTCGTATTGAACACTGTCAAAAAAAAGTTGTGCAGAATATGACCCGCTCTCTATAGTTGGCCAAAATAATGGCAAATACTTAAATATGCATTAGTATACATTAGAATCCACTATCTACTTATCAGTATCATGTTATATTATGTGAGATAAACTCCTAAGTTTTTCTCTGATCGAATGACTTGTCAGCTGACGTTGGATGAAATTGCACCAGTGCTCCTAATATCTTGTTATCCAACATTCAGCCCATCCGTTCACTAGGTACTAGTGACATCATTGAGGCATGAGCCACAAAGTGCCTCTTGCTTCAGTGCTGCTACTGGTTGCTTGTGAATTGATTGGCTGCCACCTCATGGATCTTGGTTCAGCCGACAAAATGGCTGTGCGTAGCCCACAGGTTTATTTTAATTGTGACTGATCAACCAACAAGGAAGAAAATGCATACAAGAAGTGGTTTACTGTACGTTGATAGGGCAGATGTCTCCACCTTAACCTCAAGCAATAGTTTAGGTACCGTTTGGTGCTGCTTAGGCCTAGCAGTGGTTCTCACCCATTCCTCTTTGTATCTAAGAGTCTATCATTCCTATACAGGGCTATTCCCAAGCCCCCTTTTATTTTTTTGCTAAACTGTGCTACTGGACCCAAGTAGACGTGGAATGGCAGAAGGATATGACCACGATGGGAAAATAAATACAAAAATAAATAAATTATTCCCTATTTTTTTGTCTTTAACTCCACCCTAATGGAACATCTCACAACCTTTGTGAGTGGCAACCCATGGAATGTTTGAGTTCTAGACGAGAGCCCGTGGTTGCATCCTCAATGCCTCCTCAGAAGCCTTTGATATGGCAGTAGGCTTCCAGGCTAGAGAACAAGATGTAGAGGAGCCAAAGACCTACGAAAAGCATGGAGGTGAGGGTCTTGGAGAGGCGAGTCCCCCCTAGCTCACCTCCTATACTCGGTCTACGGCGGTACAAGAGGACGCCGATACTGATGAATGCGAAGATGGTGAAGAGTGTGACCGAGAAGGCCAAGCTGCCAGCCTTCACCACAAAGTCTTTCCCTTGGATGGCCCAGTAGACTGCAGCTACAGACCAAGCCACCCCAATACCCAAGAAGACATTCACTGCGTTGCTGCCCGTCACGTTGCCGATGCACGCGTCTGCGTATTGGTCCTGCGTTGCTGCCACCTTGCTGGCGAACGTGTCTGCAAACGGAAAAATAAAGACCAAGTTAGAATTAAACTTTCTAGTTTCCTACAAAACACAACTGTAAATAGTGAAACCCTGTTCCCATATTCTTATTCACGTTAAACAAGTCTATCAAGTTCAACCCCGCATCCGTTTTTCCGTTTGTTTCATCAGGCACACACACCTCCAGTGCCCTGTGGTGTGAGGTTATGGGGATACCGCCCATTCTGACTCCAGTATTAGCACTTAGATTCTACTGTGGATATACATTACCCTGTAAATAAGCTAAGCAGTCATAACTTTGTACAGTCTTCTCTTCTGTAAGCCATATCCACATGCCTTTTCACAGTATCCACGCTATTGGACAACAATCCCTCCCTGGGCAACCCATTCTGTATTTTTACTGCTCTTACTGTAAAAAATCCTTTCCTGTGTTGCTTATGAGACCTGATTTTGATTGGTCTTTTGGGCATTTTTGTAAATTGATACCAGGGCGTAAATGTATCAAGCTGAGAGTTTTCTGGCGGGTTTGAAAAACCAATAAGTTCTAGCTATCATCTATTTAGTATATTCTACAAAATGATAGCTAGAATCTGATTGGATGCTATAGGCGGCATCTCCACTTTTAAAACCCGCCGGAAAACTCTCAGCTTGATACAGGTTGTCATACCTGCATAACTCTCCTGGTTATCGGAGAATGACCACCTTACCTGGGATGGATGTGCCAAGTGCCACAAACACCACAGCGGTGACCGAGTCCTTGAGACCCACGGTACAGCCGAAATGTGATGCCAGGTCCCCTATGACTGCAGTCAGGAGCCCCACAATGGTTATGCACACGAAGAAACAGGCCCAACCATTCCAGTATTCTGTGGGGGGCACAAAGGCGAACAGGACTTTCCAGAACACCGTGAGGAAGTGCATGACGTAGTCAAAGCAGGAAGGTAGTTTTTCTTCTCTTCCGTCGTCCTCTTCTTCCTCGTCACCTGGGGGGGAGGTCAGACCTGAGTGAAATCAGTCATATACACAAGTATCGTACACTGGTATCCTCTCTGTATATAACATACACAGCTATCTCACTGTGATCCTCTCTGTATATAACATACACAGCTATCTTACTGTGATCCTCTCTGTATATAACATACACAGCTATCTCACTGTGATCCCCTCTCTGTATATAACATACACAGCTATCTCACTGTGATCCCCTCTCTGTATATAACATACACAGCTATCTCTCTGTGATCCCCTCTCTGTATATAACGCACACAGCTATCTCTCTGTGATCCCCTCTCTGTTTATAACATACACAGCTATCTCGCTGTGATCCCCTCTCTGTATATAACATACACAGCTATCTCGCTGTGATCCCCTCTCTGTATATAACATACACAGCTATCTCACTGTGATCCCCTCTCTGTATATAACATACACAGCTATCTCACTGTGATCCCCTCTCTGTATATAACATACACAGCTATCTCACTGTGATCCCCTCTCTGTATATAACATACACAGCTATCTCACTGTGATCCCCTCTCTGTATATAACATACACAGCTATCTCACTGTGATCCCCTCTCTGTATATAACGCACACAGCTATCTCTCTGTGATCCCCTCTCTGTTTATAACATACACAGCTATCTCGCTGTGATCCCCTCTCTGTATATAACATACACAGCTATCTCGCTCTGATCCTCTCTGTATATAACATACACAGCTATCTCGCTCTGATCCTCTCTGTATAACATACACAGCTATCTCACTCTGATCCTCTCTGTATATAACATACACAGCTATCTCACTCTGATCCTCTCTGTATATAACATACACAGCTATCTCACTGTGATCCCCTCTCTGTATATAACATACACAGCTATCTCGCTCTGATCCTCTCTGTATAACATACACAGCTATCTCACTCTGATCCTCTCTGTATATAACATACACAGCTATCTCACTGTGATCCCCTCTCTGTATATAACATACACAGCTATCTCACTGTGATCCCCTCTCTGTATATAACATACACAGCTATCTCACTCTGATCCTCTCTGTATATAACATACACAGCTATCTCGCTCTGATCCTCTCTGTATATAACATACACAGCTATCTCGCTCTGATCCTCTCTGTATATAACATACACAGCTATCTCGCTCTGATCCTCTCTGTATAACATACACAGCTATCTCACTCTGATCCTCTCTGTATATAACATACACAGCTATCTCACTCTGATCCTCTCTGTATATAACATACACACTTGGAATGTGTGACAATATCACTTACTATGAGTGCAGCCTACCACCTGGTTCATTAATCTCAACTTTTCTCTTTTTTGTTCTTATAACATACTGCTCAATTGAATCTCATTTATCCTTAAACAAATCTGAATGAGTGAATATTGGGACTGTCTTTATTTCATCTCATCTTAGTACATTTGATGTTTTTTATTAAATGTGACTAATCATGCGCTTTCTTATACAAAGTGCGTCTGCAGGGTCCCATTGAGAATATGGAATGAGGCCCGATGTCCTCCATAGCTATATCATCCACTAGGCTCCCACATAGAGCCCAGTGGGCACTGAGGGGCCCAGATCACCCTGACCCTTTCTATGGTTTAATTGACAGAGAGGAGGAAGGGGGCCCAAACCAGTCTACTGCCTAGGCTCTAGGGTATGCTGGTTTGGGCTCTGAATTCTCCACCACCTCCGTGCATTAGAGCAAGAAGCTTATCAGCTCCCTGCTAAACAGGGAGCATGTCGGTAACTGTACTCTCTACACTCATTTATATATCTCGTCATGGAAAATATATATTTTTTTTTTACATGCGGATACAAAATGAGGGACACAAATGCCCACATTCTGAAAGATGCGCCCAAATTCACCCACATATTCCCTTCCCATCAGAAGATGACATACTTTTGCACCCCCTTTAGACACAGCTATCTTGTTGCTCAGATCCGCGCGCATCCTATACAAATAAGCGCACTTGCTCAGAAAGAAAGTAGAGCTGCCGGCTCACATTATCGCCAATGAGTCTTCTTGTGGTTGATAATATTGATGCCTGTGCACAAGTGAATGACTTTGGTTGAAGTGTCAGTAAATTATATCTTAAGTGGCTTCATGGGAATTTCTTAAAATATTTTCTGATGGGAACACTTGAAAAAGAGAACTTCGTAAACCCTGAAAGCTCAGCGGTCTAGATTAGGGATGCTTTTCCACTTCCTATCACAAGAGGGCAGTAGATGCTTACCTGAGCTAGCCTTGGCTATAGACTACATGGCAGCAAGCCAGCTGCACCGACTTTACAAGGTACGTAGTCAACTCACCTGCACTGACAGTGATCGCTTCCATGAACTGCTCTCTCCAGGAGTGAGTGCCAATCACTAGAGCCAGGTTAGTCTTCTTTATAAGCTTGTCCACTGTGCTCTGCGGGGAGAGAACAGGTAAATAAACAAGTCTGGGCACGGATAATACTCATTTCTCTCTGCTAATCAACCTGGAAAATGTCACCAACTAATCTCTCCCAGAAAACCGACGTCCAATTAGAGCAAAGATCAGCCATAGCTGGCCCTAGGGCCACATGCGGCCCTCCGAGCCTTCACCTGCGGCCCCCAGCTTCTTCCTGCTTTACTATCAGATGTGTTGGTTATAGCTTGTAACACTTGTATAAAATGCCTTATGATGGGTTATTACAGATAGGTGTCTCTTTCCTTAAATACATTTATTTTTTTAACTTATTACTGAGATTAAGGGTATTGTGTGGCCCTTTTCATGAGTAGAGGGCCACCAGTACGGGCCCTGCAGTGTCAGGTTGCCTATCACTGAGTTGTATGTATCAAGCTGCGGGTTTCCGGCAGGTTTGAAAAGTGGAGATGTTGCCTATAGAAACCAATCAGATTCTAGTTATCATTTATTTAGTACACTCTATAAAATGACAGCTAAAATCTGATTGGCTGCCATAGGCAACATCTCCACTTTTTCAAACCCACCGGACACTGGCAGCTTGATACATTTACCCCCTAAACCAGTGATGGCTAACCTGTGACACTCCAGGTGTTGTGAAACTACAAGCCCCAGCATGCTTTGCCAGTTTTCAGCTAGTTATCTACTGGCAATGCATGCTGGGGCTTGTAGTTTCACAACACCTGGAGTGTCACAGGTTAGCCATCACTGCCCTAAACCATAAACTGTCTGCATTATCATTAACCAGGTATTGTAAACATTTGGTCTGGTGAACTGGCTTCCATTAAGGATAATCTGCCTAAAGTATGCCCATTGCGCACGCAGTGAACCTCATTTCTGAGCGCCTTGGTTTTGCACCTCTGCTCCTCTTTAGTCCAAATAGTGCACTTAGGTGCATGCCTACTGTACGCTCATGTTAGATATCTCACACAAGCTGGAAGAGCACCTAGGTCTGCAGGGAGGCGCACTGTGCAAAGGTGTAACCGTCGTATCGAAGCCCAACCTCCGACCAGCTCAGACCCATCCCTTTCATTAATGATATTATTCAGATTTATTCCTGAAATCCTGCTCATGCAGCCTAACTTTGGCTAAAAGTAATCATGGGACCTGGTGGCTGTCTTTACATGTGGTACTTTTGTGTATATGAAGCTTTAGTTTATATTGGTCAAAGCGCAGGTAAAACTGCGCTTCTCTGCAGAATGCGTCCTATTTACAGTTGAGGATGAGACCCCGTCTCCGACAGCTGAAAGCTGGTGTAAAATTATTTTTGCAGAATGAAAATCGCTCTGTGCCCTTCCAAAAGACTAGGAACTCCCCTAAAAAAGACCCACTTTCCAACCCTTATTTTATTTTAATAATCGTATTACACAAAATAAAACCTTCCCTCCGCATAGCTCCTCCCATTGGCCAGTCTGTCCTTCCGCAAACCTGCGCACTCCATTGGAAATCAAAAGTTCGCCGCCACCAAAAACAATATTGCACTGCTCCTCCCCCTTCCTGTGTGTTGTAAATGAGGCCCTATGGAGGCAGCGTTGTTCTGGTTTGAGCCAATATTCATGAACATTTAGGGGTAGATTTTCTAAGCTGCGGGTTTGAAAAAGTGGGGATGTTGCCTATAGCAACCTATCAGATTCTAGCTTTCATTTATTTAGTACCTTCTACAAAATGACAGCTAGAATCTGATTGGTTGCTATAGGCAACATCCCCACTTTTTCAAACCCGCAGCTTAGTAAATCTAGCCCTTAGACTCTAAATTCAGTAGCATTCTTATACATATTGCGGACAACACTTGTTGCCTCTGTTGTGTGTGTATGCAAAATATTTTACCCGGTATGCTTAGTCTTCTCGTGTTATCAACCCCACGACCTGCTGTCAGACATCAGGCAGGAAGACCTTTAATCTACCAAACCATCGCTCTCAGTAATACAATCACAGTGATGCAGAACAGAGACAACATGTGCCTTCAGATATTATCGCCTCTGTGCCCTTTTCCCACATTAAGGGAAGATGACCGAAGCCCCTTATGACGTAACTGGACCATGTTTCCCTATCTTGTCTCCAATTATAGAAGAACATTTTATAAACTCTTAAAAATATTTAGGTATTTCTGTAAGATAAAACCCGGGAACTGTTTGTGTTAATTCCATTTATTTGTTTTTAAATAACAATGTAACTGGCCTGTACTTGCCCCCCTGGAATCGTTCTTTACCCTATACATTGCCTTATCTTTGTAGCTTCCTAAAGTGCTTCTCAGCTATGAGTAGACAGAGGTGTTTCTTTTTATCACTCTGGGATACAGGTCTTATGTGCTTTCTGTATTCTATATATTGTATCCAGGGACCAGCTTAGTGTTGTATCCAAGGGCAACCAAAATAAACAAATATGTTTTGTATCATAAAGGCATTGTTTAAAAGCACAGAAAAAGAATGCATTTTATAAAGGTTGCAACAGGGCTTGCACAGACCAATAAATTAACGTTATCTACATAGTTAATGAGGTTGAAAAAAGACACCAGTCCTTCAAGTTCAACCTAATTTGGATCTCCTGCGATCCTGCACTTATATTTGAAAATTGATCCTGAGTAAGCAACCGCCCATCTGTTTCAATTGTGGAAATCCCCCCAGACCCAATATTGCAGTCCTATTTTTACCCTATATCCACTACTATCCTTCATTTTAATTAACGGTCGTATCCCTGGATACACTTTTCCGCTAAAAATTTGTCTAACTCTTTCTTAAACATATCTATTGACTCTGCCATCACAACCTTCCCTGGCAGTGAATTCCATATCTTGACTGCCCTTACTGTAAAGAACCCCTTCCTTTGCTGGTTGTGAAACTTCCTCTCCTCTAAACTTAGGGGGTGACCGCATGTGCTGTGTATAGTCCTTGAGGTAAAAAGTTTCCATGAAAGTTCTCTGTATTGACCCTTAATGTATTTGTACATAGTAATCATATCTCCCCTTAGATGCCTCTTTTCTAAAGTAAACATACCTAAACTGGCTAACCTTTCCTCATAACTTAATGACTCCATACCCTTTATCAATTTTGTCCCCCTTCTCTGAACCCTTTCTAGTTCCAAATTATCTTTTTTTATAGAGTGGTGCCCAGAACTGTACTGCATATTCAAGATGAGGTCTTACCAACGATTTATACAGTGGCAAAATGAAACTGTCTTCCCTTGCATCTATGCCCCTTTTTATGCATGCCAATACTTTGTTTGCCCTTGCAGCTGCTGCTTGACATTGAGCACTATTGCTAAGTCTACTGTCTACGAGCACTCCTAAAGGTGTGAAGCCCCAAAAACCTAAATACAGAGGTAAAAACCCTGTCTTTACATCACAGGGTATGATGCTGAGTTAGACACATTTTGGGCATAAATGATGATTAAAAAAGTGATCCATAAAAATAGCATGTCTCCTGCATCTCAGGATGTGCCCAGCTCTGCACTTGAATACGCCAGGCTTACATCAGGCACACTCACAACTAGGTCATAAGCACAAGAAAAGTTTTTAACTTGTTTTGATAGCGAATAACGCATTAGCTATTAGGCTTCAGTTATAATATTCCATCTCATTTACAAAATTCTGTAACATATGCACGATCAATGCAAAAATCACCAATCGGCTTCAGGGGTGAATTGCAAACAGCCAATCAGAAACAGCCATCATTATCATCATCTGAGCATACTGTCCTCTAGCAGGTGCAAATGATATTGCGCTTGGTGAGTGTCTATGCGTTTCCATGCTGGTCATTTGCATGAACTCGCCCTAGAGATACTTGCCTACGCTAGACTGCCAGTGCCATGTCAAATGTGCCCGACTTTGCATGCGTGCCTAGGTGTCTTTTTATGGACATGCGGAGTGCAAATTTTTCGGAATTTACACAAACTGGCGTAACTTTAACTCTATCAGGCCCACTATGCTTGTCTTCCATACTTGTTGGCATAGGAAGTCAGTATTATTAATCTGAAGCCTATATGTGAGTTCTGGGATGTACGGTCTCACGTTACATTGTTACTGAGTGGGATTAGCTGTGTAGTACTGGATTAGCCGCACTGAATGTATATACAACTCCAGTGCAATCTGATATTAAGCCGGAGAGCAGGACACAAGACCCCCATCATTACTCACAGTTGGCTTGTACCTCAGCTGCCATGACATACTGCTCATATACAAATGATTTCTGCTACCACAGCACCGCAGAAATGCTTAAGCTTAAATAAGGATTATACAGCATTCTTCCCCTCTTTATGGGTTTACTACAGCAAAAAGCAGATAAACCCTTGTGCTAATCTCTTCCTAGCATTTAAGGATGACTGCTGAAAATGATAATTATGAACTTGCAGCAGAAGGAGCTGTGTCTATGACGGATGAGAGGTGTCTGGTCATTAATGCTGCTCTTCACAATTATTAAAGTGATTTAATAATGCAGGATTCCAGGACTGGAGAAATGTAGTGTTTTTTTTTTTTTATATAACATTTGAAGGAGTCAGGAGACACTGGATAATGGAGTAATGAGAGGAACATGTAATGGGGAGTCAGAGGATCTAGGCAATGGGTATTCGGGGGGGATGCGGGAAATGGGGATTATGGGGGGGTGCGGGCAATGGGGATTCGGGGGGATGCGGGCAATGTGTAATCGGGAGGATGAGGGCAATGGGGATTTAGGGGGATGCGGTTAATGAGAATTCAGGGGGGATGCGGGCATGGTGGAGTCAGGAGGATCAGGGTAATGGGGAGTTGGGTCGCGTCGGAGGGAACCAGGGAAACTGGAGTTGGGTGAAGTCGGGAGGATCCGAGTAATGGGGAGGACCCGGTCAAGGTAGACTTGGGTGGCGTCGGAAGGAGCCAAGGAAACTGGAGTTGGGTGGAGTGTGGAGGATCTGGGTAATATGGAGGTGGGAGGATATGGGTAATGGGGAGAATGCGGATAATGGGGAGGTTCCGGGTAAGGTGGAGTTGGGAGGTTCCGGGTAAGGTGGAGTCGGGAGGTTCCGGGTAAGGTGGAGTCGGGAGTCGGGAGGTTCCGGGTAAGGTGGAGTCGGGAGGTTCCGGGTAAGGTGGAGTCGGGAGGTTCCGGGTAAGGTGGAGTCGGGAGGATCCGGGTAAGGTGGAGTCGGGAGGATCCGGGTAAGGTGGTGTCAGGAGTAGCTGTGTAGTGGGGAATTAGGAGCAACGATATTGGAAAGTATAGGGTAATTGGATAATAGAGAATCAGGAGAAACTGGGTAGCAAAGAGTCAGGTGGAGGTGAGTAATGGGTAGTCATGAGAAAGTGTATAATGGGGAGTCAGAAGGATCTAGATAATGAAGAGTCATAGGGAACTGGGTAACACAAACCACACACACTATGAAATTGCAGCTTATAACGGGCTGTTGGAAATGCCAATGTTTCAAAAATCGCTGCAAGGCCTGTTAGTAATCTGATGGAATCAGATCATTGTCATGCATGTTGGAAGATGATTTGTCTAGGCATATATATATATATATAATCATTTTTTTTTTTAAATGGAGATCCAGGAAAATCGACACTGAAGATCCAGGCTGGAATGAATACTAGAGAGTCAAGAGGAACTGGTTAATTGGGCAATCTAGTTATTGGAGATACAGCAGGAACTGGATAATAGATATTCATGATAAGTTGGATATTCAGGAGACAGGATGACATGAATATTAGAGAGTGAAGAGGAACTGGTTAATGGGCATTCAGGAACTGGGTAATTTTAAATATCAGAAAACCCACTGACATTTTAACTCTTGCTCACATCCCACTATAACATCTCCGTCATTGAGAACCCTGCAAGTGGTCACTGTCCACGTTTAAGGAGAGACTGTCATAAACTTGTGTATACATTCATGTGTATTGAAACATAGCCTAATGGATATGTTTCTCTAACAGATTATCGAGTGGTAATTGTCCTGTCTCCATATACAAACAGAACGCTGCCAACCTGCCTTCTCTATCCATCTCTGTCGGGAGAATTGTGCAGACTGCTGCAAGTAGATTCACATTTTACAGGAACTGAGTGTATCAATCTATAATCTTTTACCATTCAGAACCTGATAGTTCTTCTTTTGCAGAGCCTCCAATTTATTGTACAGATAATCTACAGACTATAGATTACTGACATTGACTAGAGATCTGCAGAGCATTGTCCTACTAGTGCTTGATATATACACATATTGATATATATCACATACTTAACAACCAGGAATAACCCAACAACTTCAATCATTTTGATCCATTATTTACTGCAAATAATTTGGTGGAACGATCATTTCAGCAGTTCCTGCGTTCTTACACCTCTAACTATATCTAGCTGTCCCTAACATAGAAGGTTGGAGTCGTTTATTGACCATATTCTGATAATGACGGCATCCCAGTGACATTTATAAATATCTCACATGTGTTGGTTTACATTCTCTACAGCTCTTTTCTCATTGGCTTGTCCCTTTTAACCAGTGTTGTTAAAGGAAAGTAGAACGTGTTATTTTAATGAATACCCGCACTAGTGCTGTATATTGACCGTAGATCAGCATGACTGCTGAAGTACTGGAACAGTGAACACTCTGCCACACATGTGGATGGATTAATAGCAGTCATCCGGTTGCTCAGGTGCGAAACAACTGGATAATACCGAAAAGCATTAACCAGCTAATTCATGGGTCACTTCGGAGTCGTTTACCGCATGTCCCGATGGCTCATCATCAGATGGCGATAAGAATTGGTGGCCTTTTGGAACCCATGAATGCTGTAAATTGCACACGATTCAATCTGAAACGGCCTAACTGGCTGGCAAACTAGTCAGTGTGTTTGTTAGTAGAGACACTACAGTCACTGTACCTTGAATTCATAGGACTCTTCGATGATGATCTCCATCTTGGAGTGCTCCCCCAGAATTGGTTTCCCCATCTCCGCAATCCTCTTTGCCTCTTCCTCCTCCGCAGTCAGCTTCTTGTCTTCCTCATCTGGCCACGGAGAGAGCACATCTTACACATGGTGACAAGCCTGCATGCAGGACCGTACAAGACCTAAGGTGCCTAAAGCCAACAAGTCATTCTGAAGGCGACTCATGGCTACTCTAAACTTGTGTGGAACTGTATCGTATACTGTGAGGCGGTAAGGCCGGACCTGCCGATAGCTTGAACTGCCTCTGTGCTGTGTAACTATGTTTTTAAGGCATTACCCAGAATAACCGGCTGCAGCCAGGACTGTATTTACAATTTGTGCTGTCATTAGGCACACCGTATTGTCATGGACCCAAGTCGGCCATTAGCTTTACTGGAAAAATTGGTGGTTGGTTAAGTTAATATCGCCTCAGGCATGTGCTCTATTGTAAATGTAGCCTGGCCTCAGCGGTAATACACTGTCAACATATTGTAAACCAAACTGATACTTGAGCTATCACTTTTCCCCCTGTCAGCCTATAGAGGTATATATGTAACTCAGTGCTTAGACTATCTAACCAAAACCCTCAGTGATATCAGAACTATTGTATTGTAACAGGTGACATTACTGTCTAATTATAACAATATAATCAACAAGTGATATTAATATATGAATGATTAACTGTAAATTATACCTGTGTAAACTGTGAGTTGTGATATCTTGACTTATAATCAGTGAGGTGTGATGTCATCACGTCAGGGGGTCATTATAAATGTGTGTATAATAAGGGATAATACACCCCCTACTGTTCATTATTAGGCATATTAGAGGTCACCTCTGATTACTCTGACAGAACTCCTCATACCCAAATAATTTACAGTAGGGAGTGTGTTATCCCATATTTAATACAGGAAATGATGGCCATAGGATTCTTGTATATTATGAGTCTGTTAAAGACTTTTGATGACATTAACAGTAGCTTTCAATAAGGAATATAACAGGGCAACATAACACGATTCTTTTATAGTATATGAATTGTACATAATTCAATTTAAAATGTTTAATTAACAGTGGGCACAGAGAAGTAAGAAAGACAAAGAAAAGATCTTACCTTGACTGAGTAGCAGAGCTAGAGAGATGGGGACAGAAGAGAGTGAGATGACAGAACTGAAGTACCAAACTTCAAAAATCAGCACCCCCCCCCATTCACCCCCCCATCCTGACATCACACTTTACAGTGATGTGTCCCACCTTGATACCACTAGTCTGTATTCTCCTTGGAACAGGGTTACACAGTTATAAGTTCTTTATTTAGAACAGAATTGCGACTTATACGATTTTACTCTGCTGTAAGCTTTTCGGGACAGAATCTGTATATTCACCTCTAGGGCAGGCCTGGCCAGTCTGTGGCTCTCCTGGTGTTGTGAAACTACAAGTCCCAGAATGCCTTGCCAGTAGATAGTCAGCCAATAGCTGTCAGGGCAAGCTGGGACTGGTAGTTTCACAACATCTGGAGAACCACAGGTTGACCAGGCCTGCACTAGATTATAAAACCCAGAGGATCTGTCATTATACTACTAGATTGTTAGCTCTTTGCAACAGGGAATCCCTTTATACTACTAGATGGTAAGACCTTTCGGACAGGGTTTCCTTTTATATTACAAAATTATAAGCTCTTTGGGACAGAATCTTAAATTATCTTAAATCCAAATGTATCACTGCATAGCAGTGGCGGATCCAGGGGGGGGGGGCGATCGGGGCTTGCTGCCGACAGCTACACACTGTGCAGGTCCGTTCAGCAGTGACAGTATGCTGCCCGGCTGCTCTGATTGTGTTTTAAACACAATCAGAGCAGCGGGACAGCACACTTTCACTTCTGAACGGACCTGCACAGTGTGCAGCCGCCGGCAGCCTTAGAACACAGAAAGGGGGCGGGGCCTAAATCACCCCCCCCCCCTAAAATCGCCCCGGGTAGGGCAAATGTCTGGGTCCGCCCCTGCTGCATAGTAAGTCCGTTGGAGCAGGTTCCCACTTAATACCACTAGGTTTTAAGCTCAGTTACATCACAAAACTGGAATCTTATCAGACCAATAGTTTTTTTCTAAGATTATATTACTAGATTGTCAGCTTATTGCGCCAGCCAGAGTCTCTCATTCACACCAGTACTCTAGCGTAGTCCATTCACTATATACATACACAGTGGTGTTAAATTTACTCAAATTCATTATTTGATTCAATTTGAATATGTGGCACATTGTCAGTGAGATTTCCATTGTAAAAACCACAGTCAGTGATATGTGATGAATAACAAATAATAGGGATATCCTCAAAACCCATTTTGGTTTTGCCCCAGCGCAGGAATAAAGTTGCCCCAACTGCAGGATAATGCTGTTATTCCACTATATCCATCCCAAAGTTCTCAAGCTATTTCAACCACTAAGCAATAGGCTGGCATTGATAGCGTAAAAGTAGAGCTGTACCCATGAGTGCCGCGCTATGGACACCCTGCAAACATTTACGCCATGCTGTCTGTTGCTTAGCAACGACCGCACTGGGTGTTGCTGAATTACACTGTATTCTATTCGACAGGATAACGCGATTTGCCAACAATGTGCCACAGCAAGATGTTCCTAGGCAACAGATGAAGTATGTTGCTAGGCAAAAGTGTAATCATCTGCATGTTGCTTAGCAACAAAGTAACTAAGGAAATCAATGCTTCCCATCCACTGGAGATAATGTGAGCCCTATAAACCATTAGCAAATGCTGCCATAGATTTCCTAATTAAGAGACTATTTTTAGGAGACTCTGATTAACCTTTTCCATGCCAGAGAAAGAGTAGCTTTATTATTGGGCCACTTAGGATCTATTTCCCCTCGATAGGACACTAGTGGGATTGAGAGAGTGGCGTCTAGACTGATAGATGTGAGAATCTGCGGATACCTGAAATCCCACGTTTCATCCATCTGGGCTCTTCCAGGACCACATAAAAGTTCTCTTGTTTCTCGTATTCTTCATCGTCGACAATTTTGACCTGCAGGGTTTTACTGAGGAGAGAACATGGAATAGACTTGTCAGTCTCAAAGTATAAATGATTGCACTCCTATCACATACTGGGCGAATTTCAACTATATCAAAAGATGAGGCTGACATGGCGAGAATAATACATTAGCTCAGTTCCCTGGAGATGGAGAGTTACGTGTTTGGTGAATCAGTGATTGTGCCCAAGGTTTTTAAAGTTTCTCTATCACCAAAAAGGAGCAAAGGCAGTCAGGGCCCTCTTAAGAACATCTTGGGCCCCCGGGCAAGCAGTGCACCGGGGCCCCTATATATACAAAAAAAATAAAAAATGATTATATATATGGGCCCTGCAGCCCAGGGGGGCCCGTCATCACGCCCGCCCAACATCCATTGCGGAGCGCGACGGAGGAGGAGACCAGGGAGGGAGCCAGATCGCCAGCTGACCGCAAGGTAAGTATTTTCTTCTTTTTTTGCAGGGTTTTTTTTTTTTTTTTGCTGCCTCCGACGGGCCCCCCTGGGCTGCAGGGCCCCCGGGCACCTGCCCATTGTGCCCAATGGAAAAGACGGCCCTGAAGGCAGTCACACCATTAAGTATGAGAATGCAGTTTGCTGGGATCCACTGCCTTGTGAATATTAGTTTTGAAGTGCTACCAAGTATATGTCATAAGTTGCTATTGAATGGATAGCGGTAGATTTATTAAACCTTTTAAAAAGGAAAAGTGGAGATGTTGCCTATAGCAACCAATCAGATTCTAGTTATCATTTATATAGTTCATTCTACAAAATGACATCTATAATATGATTGGTTGCTATAGGCAACATCTCCACTTTTTCAAACCTGCAGTTTAGTAAATATACCTTTAAGGAGTTATTCTAATTTTTTTCTTTTTCTCTAACAATTGGCCTTTAGGGGGGAACTGTTCCATTGTCTAAGGATCATTTTCAAAATGTTCTTGTACCAGGAAGCAATGTGGTAATTTTCATTTGTAATATTTAAACGTAAATATGCAGAGAAATGATTTTCTCTCTGTGTATGTCTATGATGTCATTGCACATTTAATGGAAAATATAGAGCTACAACCTCCATTCTGGGTATGTTTATCCCAGTAACCACCTGCTGTTCAGGAATGAAAAAATAAATAAATATTTATTTATTTATTTGCTTCTTAGTCAATTCATACAAATTTTATGTTGTGTTATTTAGGGCTTTCTTTTAGTAGCATATTGGAATTAATATAGTTTTATTGTATGTGAATTCTATACAGGAAAACAGTCAAAAGTGTGTTAAAAATGACATTTCCATTATTCCGTGGTTACATTTATGCAATTAGGAAAACCCTAGATATTTACCTGAAATGTGTGTACTTTACTGAAGGTGTGCCACTAATAAAGGGCTCTGACAGTGCTCTTATGTCCTAGTTATTAGCATGTTAATCTGGCAAAACATTCTGTACCTCCAACATTTAGAATCCTGAAGGCGGGTCAAAATAAACCACGCCCCCATTCAGACCATACTCCTCCCATTAACGGGCATATTTGTATAAAACTCCTGTTGAAGCCCCACCCCTTTTTTGTTCCGCGAATCGTGATGTCCCTCTAAAATCAGGACCATTGGGAGGGATGCATTCTTTCATCTCCCGCCTCATTCTATATGGTATCCCCCTCACATACAGCAATCTCTGGTTGTACTATATATGGTCGGCTAAAAGTGTTGTGCAAACATACTTTATACAGGTGTCCCCTGAACGCCCTGTGAGCTCCCTTCTCTTAGGGGCGTCCCTGGGGTAGGACCGTATTTTCAGCCGACACTGTCCTAAGCATTGTGATCAAATGCATCCTGTATTAGTAATGGTGCCCTCCACATACGTGCACCACCTCTATCAACAAACATAAAAACTCATCTAAAGTGAGAAACATGAATATAATTACCATAAAACTACATCTGTGCTGCCTAGTTTGCCTGTATGGTAAGTAGAGCCAGGCACTGCTGATGTTATGGTTTTGACAGAGCCACGCTGGCACACACCTTTCCATATAAACCCACCACAGTGGTCACTTGCCCACATTGGTGTACGTCTCGCCTACAGTGTAAAAATGGCCCATTTATAGAAAGAACCAATATTCTAGTATCTTGTATGACCAGCTGTCTCTCTGCTAGGTCCAGATAGACGACTCAACTCTACTAAATCTCAACATGTTCAAAACTGAGCTGCTCATCTCCTCTCGTCCCAGGGTCACCACTACCAACACTACAGTTTCCGCAGGCTCCTAAGTGCGCTGTTTTGACATCCGCCTGGACTCTGCCTTCTTCTTCACTCTCTACATCCTGTCACTCACCCAGTTTGTGTCTCCCCCACCTTCAGAATACGCCCTTTTCTCACCTAAGATGCAGCCAAATTACGTATTCATTTTCTCATCATCTCCCGCCTGAACTACTGCAACGTCCTTTATGGCATCCCCCTCGCCCATCTGTAGCTGCTTCAACTCATCCTAGATTATTCAGCAAGACTCTCTGCTCCACATCTACAACACAAATCTGCAAATCACAACAATGGTTCTCTGTCTTCAAGAATCCTATTAAAATGACTTACCTACAAAGCCCTCAACAACACCCCGTCATACATCTCAAGCCTCCTCTCGAAATACTCTCTCACATGCCTTCTTAGACCTGCACCTCGACTCCTCTCTCATCACCACACATCATTCTCTCCTACAAGACAAATATTCCCATCTGCACTTATTTTTTCCCTCTTGTATGTCACTGTATTACGTATACTCTGTTTTCGCCACTGTATGGCGCTGTGGAGCACTGTGGAACAAATCACAGATAATAATATTCATGAGAATGCAGCCTATTAATTCACCAGGGACCGGTAGGATCACTGAGACGTGAAAACCAGTGAGGACACTGTTCCATTTGTGTCTCTGAATAATATTTTATTCTTCCTAAACAAATCAACTGATATAACATTGTCAACTCATGCTGGGAAATGGTTGGTACATGCAAATATGGTGCTGGGTGACCTATCTACATATATTTTACTAAACCTATATTTAAAAACGTCTCTCGCTTCCATTCTTGTCCATCGTATTAGTAGTCATTGCAAACTTAATCTCTTTAGAACCTTATTAATGAAGTTGATGCTTGAGCAAGAGCAGTTTGCAAGACCTGGGATATAGAAAGCGACAGAGTATTGATGGGAGGGGTGGAGTGGCGATGGCAGATAGTATGGAAATGTATGAGGATGTCCTGGGAGAATGATGATAATGAGTATCTCTTCTAACACCCATAGGCAAAGAATGGAAGAGTGAGGGGGGGGGATGATAAAGGGGGGGGGTTGCGTAGAGTTTGCCAATGAATAATTTAAGCCCCAGATTCATAGAGTGCTGTCCCCTGAGGTCATCAAAACACTCTATCAAAAGCATTTCTCTCTCTCCTCTAATAAAAGGTCCATTACCAAGTCAGAACCCAGGAAGGTCTCTCCCAGGAGAGGCAGGGGAGGGACATCTGGTCTTTATGTTCATGTCCTCGTCTCCCAAGGTTCTATATTCTGTCCTGTACATTGTGAGATCGATGGGGAACATTTAATAAAAGTCAGTGCCGGGAACAAACGTTGGTATACTAGTATAAAAATCGGCACACTCTGGGTGCGATTTATAATTTAGAATGTGATCTTTTTTCCTCCCAATTATCATTTCACGGTAAAGGGGTATGTAATACTTTTAAAGAAAGTGGCACCATTATACGTAAATGACCACATTAAACCGACAGTTCGTATAGAGGCATAGGAGGGATTTTTTTAAATCCCTTTTTTTTTTTTTTTTTCTATCATTCTTTATCAAACAATAAAGAAACGTCAAAATAGAAATTAAAATTGCCCTAAAAAACAGTAAAAGGCTTGGTGTAAAACAAAATACCCAACAGCCGCAACATGGATACGTAGTATTTAGCCACCTGTCGTTTTTCGGGTTGTCGCAGTGGGATGTCTGACGCCCACCATTCACTTTGTGTAGACTAATTACAAAACAAATTTAAATGGGAGTTTTTTATTTGTAGATTAGAAATGAAGCAGCGCAACCTATTTAAAGAACCATGGGTTTATTCTCACAGGTTGTGATCTGCATTCTCCTGGGATCATACAGAGTAGGAACTGAGTAATGTCGGCAGCACGGTGGCTAAGTGGTTAGCACTTCTGCCTGGGTTTCCTCCGGGTGCTCCGGTTTCCTCCCACACTCCAAAAACATACTAGTAGGTTAATTATCTGCTATCAAAAATTGACCCTAGTGTATGTATGTATGTATGTTAGGGAATTTAGACTAGTGGGGCAGGGACTGATGTGAGTGAGTTCTTTGTACAGCGCTGCGGAATTAGTGGCGCTATATAAATATATGATGATGATCCATACGTGTATTAGAGGACAGACCAAACTGCGTGAACAGGCTCTGGCAAAAGAGTAAAGAGCCCCATATTTGGGAATATCCAGTTGCTCAGTGTTCCTAGTGGATTGATGAACATTAGGCCAGGACACACACTGATGCCTTCAATGTGTATAGGGGATATACTCTAAGCAAAATAAATACATTGAAAGAAAATTCCAGTATGCAATGTTTTTTTCTTCTTCTTTTCTTCCATACAATACGGTGCTATGAATTCACTGGCAGAGTTCAGGGTTTGCTATTCACACTCTCTAGCTGGCAACCTTCTAGATTCTCAGTGTGGTCTCTAGTCGTGACCGTTCTCTTGCAAAGAAATACGCAACACTTTTGTCTCCTGTTCATTGTGTATAAGCAATTTGTGTCTCTTCTGGAGGCTGTTTGAGCGAAGGAAGCAGATCTTACACTTGTGTTTATCAAAGAGTAGGATCGTGGAGAGGGTGTATTGGGAATAGATTTCATCTCGCACAAACGCCTACGCATACTCAGCACACTGCTCTCACAGCGAGGAGGGGACATTTATTTGGACATTGCGTGTGCACTGTTTCTTGGGATGCTGCTAATCTCAGCATGGTGATGCCGGGGAGGGATGGGTGTGTAGGGGGGTGTCAGAGAGACGGTAGAGATTGTCTTATACAAGTCTTATTCCACGGGTAACAGAACACAGCATTGCTGTTGTTGCTATGGCTCGTGGGAGCTATGTCACTTTAATCTATGAATCCAGGTTAATGACATTTGTTCCAAATCGCCTTGAACGTGTCTCTATATATACCTCCCACCAATCCCGATTTAGGAGGGCTGTGAGTTGAAGGCTCTGTCCCACCACCCCAATCAGGGCAGCCTTGTCCAGTGGGCTTATATGTCTGCCATCACCAGCTGAACAGGGAGTGTGGCCATGGCAAAATAGGGGGGCTCACGCCGCTCGAGGGCTGCCTAGCTCTGCAAAGAGCTTGGCTGCCCATTACATACCTCCCTACCCTCAACGATACAAACATTTCCCCTGGGCAGAGCCCTAAAACTGGGACTGTCCTGGTTTCAGCGGAACAGGTAGGCACAGGGAGGTATGTCTTTTTCACTGCTGCTCTGCATGGCATGCGGGTGTTTGGAGGGGTAGGGGAGAAGAGAACGGGGCAGCCTATCGCTACGAAAGCACTAGGCACGCCTCTGGGTGAGTCCCAAAGGGGCGTTGTTTGCCTACATCATGATGTGGCCACACCCCCATCCAGATGCCTCCTAGCCAAATGTAGACAGGTAGGTATATGTTTGGTTTTATGCATACTTGCAAACTATCCCGGAATGTCCGCGAGACTCCCAAAATTCGGGTAGGTCTCCCGGACTCCCAGGAGAACAGGCAAATATCCCGCAAACGGCATCATGCTGTCAGAATGACGCCTTTCGCGGTGCCCCGCCCTTCCCACCCTCCAACCACGCCCCCTGCCTGGGATCTCCCGGAAAGAAGTTTAAAAATGTTGGCAAGTATGGTTTTATGTCTATCTCTTGTACTTCTCAAAATCAAGATTCATATATGCTTAATTTTAACTGCACAAAGTTGTTTTGATTTTTATTTTTTTTGGGCTTACCTGTCACCTACCCACAGTGGAGGCAGAGATTGTGTGACCTGAAGAAGTATTCATGAGAGTGCATCAGTTCCAGGAACCAGTGAGGCATAAAGCACAGACTGCCAGTAGGTAAAATCTGATTGGATGAGACCAGTGTCCATCGATTCCGGTGCAGCCTGTCATTGCAACCAGCGCTTCAGACCCTGTGGCTTCTTGGCACATGAGTTAGGCGGAGACAGTTGCATCACACAAACAGTGGGCGCATCAGGAGACAGAATAATATTCACATATGTCAAAGTGCCAGGAGCTTATCAGAAGAAGATATGTAGAAAGTCGGGATCATGGTTGGGGGGGATTTCCTGTCAGTAATCCCATTGAATGACACTGCAGCTAGGCATTGGCAGAACACAGTAAATGTGGCTTTCACAGTGCATATACCAGCCCCTGGGAATCACTTCAATTCCTGGCCTGTAGCAGAACCCCCTGCAGCTTGTTTTAGCTACCTTTTTGGAAAACTGACTGATATCAGAGTACAATAGCTTACACCCAGCAATATAGCACATGCAAATATAATGTCTAGACATAAATTGGGACAATGACACTAGTGTTCTGGGAAAGGAAGCCAATTTGTATCTATGTTAAAAAGACAACTAACGTTCTCAAGGGGCACAAGAGCCAACTGGGTTTGACTTGAGTTTCCATACTATGTTTTGTAAAACTAAACATACATAAAACTATACATTTTAGAACTGCAAAACATAATCCGCTTAGAGAACCATTTGAGCTTGAAGACTGGGAATGTGTACTATGGAAAAGAAAAGGAGACCAAATGGGACATTTTTGCAAATATTTTAAATAAATACTGTTGTAAGTACATACCGTATAGCAAAGTACTTGCTGTGAATAAAAGGCAACCAATGTGGGTAATTAAGAAAGTATTGCAGGGGATTAGGGGGAAAAAGAGAGAATTTAAACTGTTACAACTGGAGGGTACTGAAAATGCAAGAAATGTAGCAAACGTATGTAAACATGAAAGCAGATTAGCAAAGATTAAAGCTAAACAACAGATTGCTAAACAAAGCAAATCGAATCCCAAAATATTTTACGAATAAATCAATGGGAATAAAAATAAAAATAGATTTTACGAACGTGTCCATCTCCTTGGTCAGAGCTCAGGGGCTGCTTCAGAACCAGTCAGTTCCCTTCCCCAGTTTAAAATGGCATTAGAGGCAGGGCCGGATTAACCATAGGGCTAACTGGGCTACAGCCCAGGGGCCTATGACATCCAGGGGGCCCTTGAAAGTGCTCAGCAGCAGTATTGATTGGTCGGGGGCAGGTGCGCCCCCGGCGCGATTAGTGCTGCCGAGCACTTTCACTGCGGTCCTTCTCCAGCACGCTGTAGTCTCCTTACTGAGGAGATCTCGTGTGAGTGAGACTCACGAGGCCAGCTCGGATCACGGGGGGGGGCCCCCTTAGCCCAGGGGCCTCCATTCCCTTAATCCGGCACTGATTAGAGGGGAGGGTGTGAGAACGAGAACCAATCACAAGCCGTAACTCTTGACTGCGGCTTGTGATTGGTCCTCCTTCTCACACCTCTTTAAGGGCTAATATACTGATGTAAAAAATGAGTAAGCATGAACCCTGCCACACAAGTGACCCCCATTATGAAGGACGTGCATCTAAAGTTGCCCAATTAACTTCTCTTTTGCTCACTTAAATTTCTGGCTTGCAAATCTTGGTGTTGCATTTTTCTACGTGCAAAAAATCTGCCCGCTTAGCGTCAGCTGTGGCAACCTCGGTATGCCCAGCATCCTGCAAATATTTACAGGCGTGATGATGCCATCTTGATGCCCAAAAGCAGGTCTAATTGTGCAAGAAATGCTCAGAATCAGCTGCTTGCATGTTGTAAATGAGGCACCCTGGGCTTTTTGGGAGAAGTTGGTTGTATTTTGGACAAATTCATTCATTCTTACTCCATTAAGTTTCTTCTTTGTGTTGACAATAGGACACAGAAGCGGATAGTTATAACTTTACTAGAAGTAGGGGAGATGAGGGGATAAGAAGATAAATGAGAGACATCTAGCCTTGCCTGCATAGCAACTCCGATCCTATGTAGCTATCTATATACTAAACTAATACTGCAGAGATTTCCATATCATTAGTTGTCACCAGGGGGCAGCAATGAGCAGAGGAAAATCCACTTGAGCAAAGCTTTTTGTGGTCCTAGATTTCTCATATTTTATATTATTTAGCATTTTATACTTATCCTTTTATACAGCACCAACATATTCCACGTCGCAGACTTTTATCCCCCCACATCCGTCACTTACAATCTAATTTCTCTACCTCAGGCACACACACCTGTCGGTTATATTACCAGTATGTCTTTGGACCACCGGAGGAAACCGGAGCACTCACAAACACATGTAGAGCATACAGACTCAACATGACTTCAACCCAGGGCTCAGAGACAGCAATGCTAACCACTGTGCGTTAAAAACCACAAAAACATTAGTTTTAGTGTAGCTGTAACTGTGATTGACTCAAGTAACCGTTTTTATTAGGCAATAATTAATGGTTCTTCTCCATAAAACTGCAGCTGTAATAAATGCTACTTAAACTCCTGATGATACTTAACGTGATGTTTATTCCTGTATCATTTTTGTTAGGGACATTTAGCAGTGTGTGTGTTAGAAACATTCTGTGCGCAAAGCCAGGAAACACTTGTGAAAATGAAGACAATTAATAAGCTATAATGGCCGTGCCCTGCTGTCTTCTTACATTGTACGAGAAGACGAGCGTAGCGTGACCAGGCAGATATTATAACATTATCGTCATCTAATTGTCTCAGGCCATCGGGAGATTTGTCCACCGCGTCCTCCTGTAACAGAATCCCTACTTATGAGACTCAGAAAATCCCAAGACACTTGTGGTAAAGGGGACAATGGAAATATGAAATATAATGGTATAAGAGGAGAGGGGGATGGCGAGGCACAGGCAGAGGGTGGGAGACAGGAAGAGTATGGTACAGAGATTTGTAAGCTGGGTTGTGTAAAGAAAATCGGAGTACGATGGAGACAGCACAATAGAGAGTATGAATGGGAGTGTATAAGGGAGTATTATAGAAAGATTAATATAAAGAGTGCTATAGATACTGGGGAAAAAATGGACAAACATGGATACATGAGGGACACCAAGTATATTTAAAGCAAGGGCCTCCCCACAACCATGACTCATGTTAATTAAACAACATTCGAGCAAGGTCGGAGTCATGTATAAAACTGTTGAACTACACTAGTTGCCTATAATTGTGTATAGCAGGGCTTCAAGAGGGGAGCTGAGTGACTTTGAACTGGGGCTGATTGTTGGGGTGCATTTGGTAGGAGCTTCAGTGGCAGAGACAGCTCACTTAGCTAATGTTTCACATGCAACGTTGTCTAAGTTGATGTCGCCATGGAACTCTGAAATCATCACCAGCAGCGGGCAACAGTGGGCAGAAGCAGATGCTCCAGGAGCGTGATATCCGTGCATTTGGCAAAGCGGGCAAGAAACTGCAGATCAATAGATTGCAAACTTCAACTTTTGGCATAAGCAGCCAGTTTAATAAAAAATGATCCCATGAAAACTATACGAAGCAGGATGTGACCGTCGGGTTGTAGGGCATAAACCACTTATAACACCTGTCAATGCATGTTTGTTAGTGGTGGAAAGAGCACAGGCAATAGTCCATCCAGCAGTAGAGGAAGATGATATGGTCAGATGAGCCATCATTCATCATGTTCTCAACAATAGACGAGAGCATGTGTGGCCCCAATATTAAGAGCCCCGAGTGCTTGTTTCTAACCGTAAATGGTTTTGATGGATCCGTAAAGATGTGGAGTGATGTTCCTTGCTATGACTTGGGTGCAGCAATCTCCTTAGAAGAAAAAATCAGCGCTAATCGCTACTTAATGGCACCAACTTCACCCAGTGATCCAGCAATTAATGGGAGGGTTGTCTTCAAATTTAACAATGCCCCCATCTAAAGACCATGTGTAGTCTCCCAGTGGTTTGATGAGCAGAAAACCAATGTTATCTATATGTCATGTCCTTTGCAGTTACCAGATCTGAACCCAATTGAGAATTTCTGGAATTTATGTAACAACCCTGGAGACGGTGTTTTCCATCAAGCAGGTGTCAGTTGAGGGACTATCTTGTGGAAGAATGGTGCCATATGGCTCCTGCACAATTCCATGCATTGGTTGGCTCAGTGCATACAGTCCATACTGGCTGCATAAGATGGGACGAAGCCTAGTAACTGACTTTATATTGGTATTTCCATTTTTGTCCACTTCCTATAGATCACAGGAGCACAATGTGCGGGCCAGATGAGCAGGACAGATATGAGGAGAGACACCGGGACAAATGCTACTGATGCGTGTCCCTTGTATCTGTCCCGCATCGTAACAGGTGTCACCGTGGTTAGCGGAGTGGGGACTTTGCCAAGTCCTGACCCCCAAAGCCACAGTGAGATCTGACATTTGTCGGGCAGCACGGTGGCTCAGTAGTTAGCACTTCTGCCTCACAGCACTGGGGTCATGAGTTCAATTCCCAACCATGGCCTTATATGTGTGGAGTCTGTATGTTCTACCTTTGTTAGCGTGGGTTTTCTCCGGGTGCTCCGGTTTCCTCCCACACCCCAAAAATATACTGGTAGGTTAATTGGCTGCTATCAAATTGACAGTCTCTATCTCTGTCTGTGAGTATATGTTAGGGAATTTAGAGTGTAAGCTCCAAAAGGGGCAGGGACTGATGTGATTTCTCTGTACAGTGCTGTGGAATTAGTGGCGCTATATAAATTGCCGATGATGATAATGACGAAGAGAGGTCAGTCTGGCAGTGAATGAAAATGAATGAGCTTCACTCTGATTGGCTACAAGACTGTCCCAGTACTACTTACTTAATATGTTAGAGGGGGAAGGAGGTAAATTTGTTACTACAGAGGCAATGGTGTTACTACAGTAGTCTGGGGAGGAATGTTTTAAATATGTGAAACTTGTTCACTCGACAGCAGCGGCAGATCTAGACTTTTCTCGTGGGGTGGGGTGGGGTAGCAGAAGCCCCTTTCCATAATCTCTATTGGTGTAAAAATTAGACTCTCTCTACCTCTCAGTGCACTGTACAGGCCATGTGGCAGCATCCTGCTACTCTGATTTGTTGGATACTTCCAGCCATTTACCAGTCAGAGTCTGGAGACCTCCTGCTACTCTAATTGGTGAATGGCCAGTGCCATCCACCAATCAATGACAATGTCACACTCAGTAACTGTATGGCCACACACAGCCTGGCAATTGAGAAGTAGACAGCGGATGCTGCCCGCCCTCTTCTATTGTATATAAAACACAAATCAAAACCATTACATTGACCGGCACGGGAAGCAGACTCTACTGTCCCCCCGCTATGGAGGCAATCTCCCCAATTGCCCTTTCCACTGTAATTTGTCCCTGCTCAACAGTGGATGACGTTTTGTTGCGCAAGTCCAATATATTGTGTTATATGCCCACTTTAAGAGATCATCATGGTAGACCTCAGTCAGCAAGGGGAGAAAATGTAGTGCTGGTCTATAGAATAGTATATGGCATAATAGTCACACGTGTACTTTCTTTGTGTTACAAGGACTGCACAAAGTGGGCCTGAGTCATTAAGGAAAGTAATACAAAAAAAGGAGTAACTTCTCTCCGGGACAAACCATTTTACAATGCAAGGGGCGCAAATTAGTTTATTATTTTGCACATAAGGTAAATACTGCCTGTTTTTTCATATAGCGCACAAATAGCTTTATTTGTATACTGAAATTTAAAGTTAATCTAGGACATGCCCTATCCCAACTATAAATCTCTCCTAACATTTTAAATTTACCTCCCGCCACAATGCAACATGGTTTTGCCCAGGAGCAAAGTTACTCCTTTTTTATGCTTTGCTGTCTTTAATGTCTCAGGCCTAATGGGTTAAACATATCTTTCTGCTTGATAAGCGATAATAATAAAAGCAGATTTAACACAAAATAATACATTTTCCTTAAGACAACCCCTAGACCCCCAGCATCAAGAAGTCAGACTAATGATGAACCCTGAACATAGAGGTCCAGCCCCAGGCTCCCATTATCCCAATTAGCAGGCTGACACAGAGCTTAGCAGAGCACGGAGGCAGCTAATTGGCCGGAATGAAGGGCAGGAATCCCAGAGCACAGACCATTTCTGTAACACGAATCGCTCTGTTTGCAAACTGTGAGGCTCGTAAATAGATCTCTGAGAGAGCCTGCGGCACAGTAAGTGGCACAGACAGAAGGGAGCTATGAGATGTGGAGCCTGCCCCTCCCACTGCAGGGCGACACGGGCAGAAGAGAGAGCTAGGATTCCATCCCTCTATGTGTGCATACATAGTTTATATTTAGCACCATGGTATGCAATGATTTAAACAAAACTCGCCAGGAAAAAGTGCAGATTATTGGTGAATTTCCGCAGCAGTAACGTAGAAATTGGGAATTCCCTGCCTCAGAGAGCTGAGGTTCTAAAATGTCTACTGCTAAAAATTACACCCACACTAGGTAATATAATAATAATTTATATGTGCATTTTTCAAGAAAGTTGCACACAGGTGTTTGAGAAGGTAAGAAGGTGCCTGGTAATCATCATGTGGGAGAAGTAAAGAAGAGAGAAGAAATGTATTGAGGTACAGAGGAGTCAGAGGAGTCTATGGGTAGACGTTTGTAGCTTATTCTCAGATTAACAAGGGCTCCAAAAGAGAGTTTTCAGACAGAACAGGAAGAGACTGAGAGAAGAGAACAAATAGATAATCCTTGCTTCAGTATTTTGGATGAACTCTACATTGGCAACAGTAGAAACAGGGAAAGCAATAAGAATACAATCAGAGCAGTGAATGCAGGACAGAATTAGGGCACGTTTTAGTGGTTAAGTGGCAGTGAATGGATGTATCTTACCGATGTTCCAAAAGCAGAAACAACAGACTAGACAGTGGAAGTGTCGACTAGAATTGTCAATGGACATAGAAATAGGATTGTGGGAAATCATGATGGGGTTGTTTGTGTGAGGATTCACAACTCTAGCTCCAAATAACAACTGTCAGAAAACAGTTACTGTGAGGAATCACACACTAACTCCAGCTGACAGGTTTCAGATAACTATTCACAATGACAGCTACAACCATCTTTTTTTAATTCTGTAATCAGCACTCTGCTAAGACCAGTAATCTAGCAAGTTACCTCACCTGGACCGCACAGCTTTGCTTACTCTGCTATCGGCCTTTAAGTGGAAATGTCAAAGCAATCAGAACATTTATCTCACCTGTTTGTAGCTTTTAAAAATTTTCCCTATTGCAGGAGCAAAGTTTTGTTTTGGATTTCTCCGCGGGATGTAGTTAAAAAGTCAACAGTGCAATGTTGACACCAAAATGTCTACAGTCATAAGGTCGACAGTCAGAATGTGTACATGTTGAGAAGGTTGAGACAGTTAAAATGTCGACATATAAAATGTGTACAGTGTTCTAAAGTCAACAGTCAAACTGTCTATATATATATATCAGTAGATTTAAAACAACAATACATGAAAAAAATAAAAACGGCGTGCCACCCAAACAGCTTAATCAACACTAGTGCTGCTAGCCTAGGCTAGTAATAGCAAAATCAGGGGGAATAAAAAGTGTGGGGCCCTCCAAATTTTAATATTACCAGCACTAGGCTTTACCAGTGCTGGTTCCCTAGAGAGATCGGGTCTGCAACAAAAAATGCGGAACCCCCACCCCTAGATTTAACCAACACTGGGGCTCTTCCTATACCCCTGGGGCAGTGGGTGTGGGGTAATAATGTTTCAATTTTGTCCCTGGTGTACTACAGATTTCAGCATGCCCAGGCTGCCATTAAGTGTTTGGGCATGCTGGCGCTTGTAGTACTAAACCATTCTACCCCACCATTCTACAGTCTCCAGTCACTGGACTTTGGCTTCATCCATCACTATTCTACCTTCTACAGTCTTTTGACTTCAGCTTGTACCTCACTACCAGTCCCCTCAGGACTAAGCGGCATGGCCGGACGTGATGTGTCTCTGATTGCTCCCCCCAGCCAAGTAGGTCTTTCCTGGGAGCTGCCAGCATTGTGACACCTTATGTTAAATGCAAATTAATCATTAATTTTGACTGTAAAATGCCATAAAAACAGTAAAAGCGGGTGGAGCATCCAATGCAATTGTGGGCAACATCTGATTTGTGAGCTATGGCCTCCAGTCCAGCTCAGAACCAATCATATACTGTCCACTCTACAAAGCAAGGGGAGTACACCAGGCTTTTAAGAGCTCTGCTCCGTTCACGGTGTGCTTCAGGTGACTGATCAATTTTGACATTTCTTGTAGGCATTTGGTGATTGGGGCAGAGAAACAGGACTATCTTCAACATATAGGCAGTAGCTGATTCCAAATTTGATAAGCAGCCACAAAGACTACAGGATCTTACACCACAGACTACAGGATCTTACACCACAGACTACAGGATCTTACACCACAGACTACAGGATCTTACACCACAGACTACAGGATCTTACACCACAGACTACAGGATCTTACACCACAGACTACAGGATCTTACACCAAAGACTACAGGATCTTACACAAAAAGACTACAGGATCTTACACAAAAAGACTACAGGATCTTACACCACAGACTACAGGATCTTACACCAAAGACTACAGGATCTTACACCACAGACTACAGGATCTTACACCAAAAGACTACAGGATCTTACACCACAGACTACAGGACCTTACACCACAGACTACAGGACCTTACACCACAGACTACAGGATCTTACACCAATGACTACAGGATCTTACACCACAGACTACAGGATCTTACACCAATGACTACAGGATCTTACACCAACCCTTGAGGTTGTGAAGATTAATTGTCAAAAGAGACTCCAAAAAGAACAATTAAAGATGTCAGGAGAACCAAGAAATGTCAGTGCCTCTGAGGCCAAGTGAATGAAGAAGTGCCAAAACTGTGGTCATCCATGTAAGTAGGGAATAATTACCCCCTCTTAGCCATATGATAGTCAGTGACAACAGTGTCTGTAGAGTGTTATATACAAATATTGGATTGTAAGCGAATTTAGTTATAGAGAGTCTTCAAAGTAGACGTTTAGGGCTAGTGGCTCAAATGCTTCTTTGGCAACGAGCAATCGAGAATCTGGCAAATATTGTTCATAATTGCAACAAAAAGATAACTACCTTCCTGTAGTAAATGCAGCCTAAATATTCCTTGGATTTCGCCAATCCTAAAATAAATGATTCAATATAAATATACTTAGAATAAATAATGGCATAATTATTACCATGGTAATAACGGTTCAGGAAATACATTGGAGGAAAGAGTTAAATCAGAGATTTCTGGAAAGGATTGGTGATACAGTGAAATACTGATTTCAAGAGATATAACATAATGGCATGAGGACTGCTTGTTGAGGGGTTTAAAAATAAATTCCATAATATTCTCTGTTAAAATGGGATCACGGTAAGAAGAAGAGAAGAGGGAGTGTAAGAAAATAATATGCGTACTACAGGAGGCTTTTGTGCAAAGTGGTTTTTGAAGTAGCTAATCAAAAAAAATGGAAAAACCTGATGTGGATAGGTTTTATTAATAAGCGCTGTGAAATGTCAGAGCACGGAATATTAGAACATGGCATTAAGGCATAACAGGATACATTTGTGGTGGTGTTAACCTGGAAGAGAACTGGACATTCTCCCCCGATATTCTGGATAGCAGCATAAACAATAACTAATCCTGGTTGCTTATGTTGCATAGGCTGATGATTTAAGCCTTGAGATCACATACATTTTAAAGGAGCAACTTTGTCAAGACGGGTGGATAAAACGGAGTCAATGTTTTCAACTTAAAATTTGCAGCTAGATGTAATGAACTTTTGTCCGCCCCCTCTATGACCAGATGGGCAGGGGTTGTGTAAGAAGGACACACCACCCTACATGGGAGCAACGTTCAGTGCATTGTCATTATTGGTGAACCGTATCGCACTCCCCACCAGGAGGTGTGAGGACTGTGAGAAGAAATGGCTATACACAGTAACTTTTCCCAGAATGCTCAGGAGAAAGGAGGACAAGTAGAAGCAATTGCTCCTAGATTTCTAGAGATGGCATATTATTTAAAGATATATGACATGGAAAAAGAGGGTAAGGACAATGAGCCCTGGAGGATCATGTGAGGGCAGGCACCAGTGGAGGCAGCTCTCTCCATGGTGCTGGACAGGGGATCATGGTGCTGGACAGGGGATCACTGCAGTTCTGCAATTAAGCAGAAGAAATACATGTCTTTCTTGGAGTTCTCCTTCTTTAGCAGCGTGGCAGATTCTACTGCTCTCTATCTAATAAACTAGACTTGAAAATATAGCATGGATATGTGAATACACTTTGTATCGCTTTATGTTTTTACCAGCAAAAAATACTGTTTTAAGAAAAGAGGTACTAATGTTATTCATCTGATAATTCGACCAAAAACACAAAGGTAGCCTTATATGAAAGAACCGTCTTGCATTGAAACAAGAGGGCATTTTAAGAATGTGAAAAGCCATGTCTTTCTGCTTTGTTATGTCAAACACCCAGTTTTGTGCCTTTGGGTGTCCCAGAACCCTGGCACAATGACACTTTGCGTCCCAGAACCCTGGCACAATGACACTTGGCGTCCCGGAATACTGACACAATGACACTTGGCGTCCCGGAACCCTAGCACAATGACACTTGGCGTCCCGGAACCCTGGCACAATGACACTTGGCGTCCCGGAACCATGGCACAATGACACCTGGCGTCCCGGAACACTGACACAATGACACTTGGCGTCCCGGAACACTGGCACAATGACACTTGGCGTCCCGGAACACTGACACAATGACACTTGGCGTCCAAGAACCCTAGCACAATGACACTTGGTGTCCCAGAACCCTAGTACAATGACAAGTGGCTCCCAGAACATTGGCACAATGACACTTGGGAATTCAATTGGCCGTGTTACTTGAAAAAGTAATGTGGCCTGCACACTATTACCATTATTATGGTAATAGTGCGCGTAATTACCGTTATTACGGTAGTTTTAACACCAGCTTTTTGCTGGAGCTGCAAGCAGAAAGCTGGGTTAATATTACTGTAATAACGGTAATATGGTTAATGCGGCGGTACTTTGGGGGGAATTGAATTCCCCCTTGGTGTTCAAGAACACTGGCACAATGACAATGGTATCTGGCACCAAGACGTTAACAATCGATCCTTTAGGTCCTGTAAGTTGTGAGATGGGGTCTCCATGGCTCGGACTTGTTTTTCCATCACATCCCACAGATGCTCGATCGGATTGAAATCTGGGGAATTTGGAGGCCAAGTCAACAACTTGGAATCTTTGTCATGTTCCTCAAACCATTCCTGAACAATATTTGCAGTGTGGGAGGGCGCATTATCCTGCTGAAAGAGGCCACTGCCATCAGGGAATACCATTACCATGAAGGGTGTACTTGGTCTTCAACAATGTTTAGGTAGGTGATACGTGTCAACGTAACATCCACATGAATGCCAGGAACTAAGGCTTCCCAGCAGAACATTGCCCAGAACATCACACTGCCTCAGCTGGCTGCCTTCTTACCATAGTGCATCCTGGTGCCATCTTTTCCCCAGGTACATGGTGCACACACCCGGCTATCCATATGATGTATAAGAAACGTGATCCATCATACCAGGCCACCTTTCTCCATTGCTCCATGATCCAGTGCTGGCGCTCATGTGCCCATTGTAGGCACTTTCGTTGGTGGACAGGGGATCGGCATGGACACTCTGACAGGTCTGCGGTACACAGCCCCATACGCAGCAGGGTGTGATGCACTGTGTATTGTGGCACCTTCCTATCACAGCCAGCACTAACTTTTCCAGCAATTTGTGCTACAGTAGCTCTTCTGTGGGATTGGACTATACGGACTAGCCTTCACTCCCCACATTCACCCATGATCCAATCCGTGGCCCTTGTCAAAGTCGCTCAAATCCTTACGCTTGCCCATTCTTCCTGCTTTCAACACATCAAATTCAAGAACTGACTGTTCACTTGACAGGAACCATTGTAACGAGTTAATCAATATTATGTACTTGTCAGTGGTTTTAATGTTGTAGCGGATCAGTATATAATTCTAGCAAATATTCTGCAATATTATGGACATTCTTAAATATACACATGTGATATAGACAATAATATAGAATGTTTCCCATGTTAACTTGCATTATAGATTCAGATTTTTCTATATATCCTAATTACTCCTGCTTTATTTTTCATTAACTTTAATGATATGGTTTTGCCCTATAAAATTGTTTTACCCAATAGAAAAATCACTTATGTGTCTTGTAGAACTATATTATAGAGGCCGAGTCCTAGAGACACATTAGTTTGAGAATCGTAATATAGATACATTGAATAAAACCTGTCTCATTCTGCAATAACTAATGTTATACATGCACAGGTTATATATGTTCTGTATGCTGACATTTCACATACTCCGTGTAGCCTGAACATCACATCTATTACCAGTCTAGATCAAATAAATTACTAATCAATACCTCACTGATGAGAAAGCACCATGACCTTCATATTCTAATAAGAAGAAATTTGACAGAGGTCGGTGGCTAGATGTCTGTGTATTAGGATGAGGTGCAAGGTCTGTATCTTGAAGTCTGTAAATTAGGAGGAGGGGGAGATCTTTATCCTGATGTCTGTGTATTAGGAGAAATTGAGAAACTTGTGTATTAGGAGAAGAGGGTTGTGTTCTGATGTCCGTGTGTTAGGTAGAGGTTAGAGGTCTGTATCTTGATGTCTGTGTATTAGAAAGATGTGAGAGGTTTCTTCCTGATGTCTATGAATTAGTAGATGAGGAGCTTGCTGTGTCCTGATGTCTGTGTATTAGGAGGAGAGGAGATGGTTGTGTCCTGATGTCTGTGTATTAGAAGGAGAGGAGATGGCTGTGTCCTGATGACTGTGTATTAGGAGGAGAGAAGATGGCTGTGTCCTGATGTCTGTGTATTAGAGGAGGAGGTGGCTGTGTCCTGATATCTGTGTATTAGGAGGAGAGGAGATGGCTGTGTCCTGATGTCTGTGTATTAGAGGAGGAGATGTCTGTGTCCTGATGTCTGTGTATTAGAGGAGGAGAGAAGAGGTCTGTGTCCTGATGACTGTGTATTAGGAGGATGCGAGAGGTCTGTGTCCTGATGTCTGTGTATTAGAGGAGGAGATGGCTGTGTCCTGATGTCTGTGTATTAGGAGGAGAGGATATAGCTGTGTCCTGATGACTGTGTTTTAGAGGAGGAGGTGGCTGTGTCCTGATGACTGTGTATTAGGAGGATGCGAGAGGTCTGTGTCCTGATGTCTGTGTATTAGAGGAGGAGATGTCTGTGTCCTGATGTCTGTGTATTAGGAGGAGAGGAGATGGCTGTGTCCTGATGTCTGTGTATTAGAGGAGGAGGTGGCTGTGTCCTGATATCTGTGTATTAGGAGGAGAGGAGATGGCTGTGTCCCGATGACTGTGTATTAGAGAAGGAGGTGGTTGTGTCCTGATGTCTGTGTATTAGGAGGATGCGAGAGGTCTGTGTCCTGATGTCTGTGTATTAGGAGGATGCGAGAGGTCTGTGTCCTGATGTCTGTGTATTAGAGGAGGAGATGGCTGTGTCCTGATGTCTGTGTATTAGGAGGAGAGGAGATGGCTGTGTCCTGATGTCTGTGCATTAGAGGAGGAGTTGGCTGTATCCTGATGTCTGTGTATTAGGAGAAATTGAGAAACTTGTGTATTAGGAGAAGAGCAGAGGGTTGTGTCCTGATGTCTGTGTATTAGGAAGAGGTGAGAGGTCTGTGTATTAGGAAGAGGTGAGAGGTCTGTGTCCTGATGTCTGTGTATTAGGAGGAGGTGGCTGTGTCCTGATGTCTGTGTATTAGGAGGAGAGAAGAGGGCTGTCTCCTTACATCTATAGATACTTGTGTATTAAGAGGACTGTGTGACCTTTTTATTTAAGTGAGATAAGCCCATATCCCAGGGAATTCAGCCTTGTGCTGAACTGACTAGTGCTCCTGCTGCAGGTTTCCCTACTATAGTATCCCCAGCTCTGCCTTTCACAGCGTAGTGCTGAAGACGGCTTTTTGGGGGGAAAGGGGCAGACTATTTGTCCCCCTGATTTTGCCACTACGAGCCCAAGCTATGAGCATTGGGGGTTTTTTTTGTTTGTTTTTTTTATATTTTATAGTTTTCTATGTTTCCATCCGTGATGATGATCAGTTTTTTTGTTGCACTGTCTTTTCTACAGATGACCCTGTAAAGGTATTTCTAAGTTGTCAGGTCTCTGTGAGATGTGTTGGGTGCACACGTTGACCCTGTGGAGTGAGAAGCGTACACTCTGATTATTCACTAATCCCTCATTACCTTAGAGCACCCATCTATCATTAATACTGTGAAAGCTCTTCTCACTCTCACAGAATCAGCCCACGCTCTCTGCCGGCTGATTAAAACCTGGTAAAAAAAAAACAACTGTATCTTGGATCGGCAGAAGAGGTGGGCGGATAGACCTCTGATATGCTGCAGTAATCTGCTGTCACTGTCTCCTCAATACAGAGGCTATTTTAGCGTGGCCATTTCCAGAGTACAGTGACACTCTAAGACAATTAACTTGCAATCTGTGAGGCACAAATGTCTGTGACCTGTATGAAATCACTTAGGGCCTGATTCATTAAGGATCTTAACTTGAGAAACTTCTTATTTCAGTCTCCTGGACAAAACAATTATACAATGCAAGGGGTGCAAATTAGTATTCTATTTTGCACATAAGTTAAATACTGACTGTTTTTTCATGTAGCACACAAATACTTGAAAGCTTATTTGTACACTAAAATTTAAAGTTGATATTTGTGTGCTACATGAAAAAACAGTCAGTATTTAACTTATGTGCAAAACAGAATACTAATTTGCACCTCTTGCATCGTAACATGGTTTTGCCCAGGAGACTGAAATAAGAAGTTTCTCAAATTAAGATCCTTAATAAATCAGGCCCTAGAGAATATTTTGCATGATATGAATAGGGGCTAGTCTATAAAATTGGGGTAGGGACAGAATTGTCTTAAATAAAGTTTAAAAATAACATGGAGCATAAGACAGAAAATGAAACATTTAATGTAAATGTCACGTAGGCATCTTTCATATATGTACTGCCCTGACAGGCGTGAGAAAGTGATTGTGACGCCCTTTGGGTGGGATGTGGGCTTCGCGGAAACTGGAATGTTTAAATGTGGGACTCCTATTCTTGGAGGAAAGGATTCGGTTTAGGGGATTGATTGATAATTATGGGTACTATGTTTTCTGTTCAAACCTGTGTGTGTGGGGACACCTGTTTGCTATCTTTAACCCACAGGGTTAGAAGAACTGTACAAAGCACAAACCAGTCTCTGGTATATCCCCTGAGCATTGGTGTGTATACTGAGTGGTGTGAGATGCTGCTGTGTGACCTGTCTACACAGGGCAGGGGGTAGAGGAACTGCACAGAGCACAAATCAATGTCATTGCTCCAACCCCTGTCCATTAGTATGATTATTTAATGTGAGAATCCTGATACTGTGTTACCTGTAAGATCAACTGTCAGACTGTAAGGGGTGGTAGTCACTATTCTGATAGTGATTGCACTGTTTTGTCCGACATGAAAAATCCAAAGGCTAACAGGGCGACATGGCAGAAATCCTGACTTACCCATCACAATGAACCAATACATATTGCAAAAGCCGCAATGGAGTGACCTAAATACAAAAACAACTCTATAGAATAGCCCAGAACTCAAGAGTCTGTGAAATGATTTATAGATTGTTGTTCATCAATGGTCCCTATTGATGCTACTCAACCACTATTGCCAAGAAGAATGGGTGAAAAGTACAGTGTCCACCAGCTGGCGTGTTATATTACCGCTACAGGGGCTTCTTCAAAATATTGAAACAAAGGGAATGAATACGTATGCAATCAATCACTGTCTGCCTTTTATTTGTAAAAAAAAAACGTTAACTGTAAAAACAACAAGAATATAATACAGACTTACCTGTAAAACAACAAAGCAGATTTGCGAAGAGAGCGGCGTGCTGACAGCTACAAGTTCCGATGACGGGGTTGGCCGGCACTTCATGTTGACGTCAGTTTAAAGAGCGACATAGAGGAATGTGCGTTTAAAACGGCAATGTCAGGACCCCACAACTACACACTTTAGTGTGTGTTACATTAAAGTGTGTAGTTGTGGGGTCCTCACATTGCCGCTTTAAATGCACATTCCTCTATGTCGTGTAAATGCCATTGGGTAAACGAATATAACCGAACTAATCAGATTCTAGCTACCATTTATCTAGTACATTTGAGAAAATGATAGTTATACCCTGCAATGGGCAACACCTGCACTTTTCCTGTTTGGAAGGTTGGATAAATTTACCCCGTGGACTCCTGGGGCTTTGGTAGAGGAAGTGGTCCATGTAGCAGCAGTGATCCGTGGTGCACATAGTGAGTCTAGTGAGTGGTGTGAGGACTCAGCCGCTGTGTCACCTCTCCTGGCACTTTAAGACATTAGCGGATCACATTAGTGGACCCAAACAGTACTGATTTCAAGGAAGGAGTGAATTAGAAAGAAACACAAACCTCACTATCATCACCCCTGAACAGAACCCCCTAGTGCGACTTGTCCTGTCTACTGTGACGGAGGAGGAAACTAAACTAAACAGAACACCAATCAGAGCCAGCATCGTCTACTGCTAAACATCGGTACATCTACTGCTGACAGAATGGACAGGAACATAGATATCACTGATAAGATAGATGACACCGCATCACACACTGGGTGGAATAATTGGCTTACTAGATAATGATAGAGGATAACGGTATGTAAAGATTCATGAGAGAGGAGATGATGAGAACGGAAACACAGATAACACCTTGATTATAGGACTTGCTGTGTCAGAAAGTTTTGTGCTCCAAATATTCCCCCCCAGGGAAATGCCTTTCAGAGGCTGCCTGGGTATGATGGGAAGTTCTGGGCTCACATACGGCCCTCAGAGCTTTCACCTGCGGCCCCCAACTCCCTCCTGCTTTAATGGCAGACGTGTTGGTTATAGCTTGCAGGGCTTGTTTAAAACGCCTGATGATTTGTTATTACAGATAGGTGTCTCTTTCTTTAATTAAATGTATTGCTTTGACTTATTACTGAGATTAAGAGTAATGTGTGGCCCTTGTCAAGATGTGGCCCCTGAGGTGCATCAGGTTGCCTATCTCTGGGTTACACACTAGAGAGTGCGATAGTCCTGCATCCCTGGACAGACAACCACATTTACATAAACTGCTAATTGCACATTTATTAACCAACAACTTAGATATCAAGGGATTTGGTAAAAGCTTTAACCTGTTCCTGTCTGGATTGTAAGTTACCGCCCCCCCGACAATTAAACATTGTCTTCTACATGTTGGACATTCTGCGGTGGGAAAAGGAATTTAATTTCTACCTCTCCAGACCCAGCTGCTGTTACACTTTGCCGGCTGAGCATTCCCGCTGTAATAGCTAAATATTGACTGTCTGTTACCGCCTTTCTGACTGATCTACACACAGGATTTGATGGTAATTAACTCTTCCTGAAAGCAACACATGATCCTCCTTGGGGACTCCTGTGTTGTGTAGGAACTCGTCCAACACCGTTTACATATAATGCTGCCTATCTGGCCTAAGATTCCATCAGTTGCATAATTAGAGCAAATCAGGCCACTATTTTACATCACATATCAGAGGATGTGTATTACTGAGCTGAACAATTACTTGGGAATTCTTACCGCTCATCGACACAACTCTGTAATGGCAAATAAAGAAAACACTTCTAATGCGGTTTCATAATAATTACAAATAAAAGGCAGACAGTGATTAATTGCATACGTATTCATTCCCTTTGTTTTAATATTTTTAAGAAGCCCCTGTAGCTGTAATATAACATGCCAGCTGGTGGACACTGTACGTTTCACCCATTCTTCTTGGCAATAGTGGTTGAGTAGCATAAGGTTGGATGCGGACCATTGATGAACAACAATCTATAAATCATTTCACAGACTCTTGAGTTCTGGGCTATTCTATATAGTTGGTTTTGTATTTAGGTCACTCCATTGCAGCTTTTGCAATATGCATTGGATCATTGTGCTCCTGAAGTCCCAAGTCCTAGATCTCTTAGATACTGCAACAGGGTTATGCTCCAAGATTTGCCTATATCTTGCTCCATCCATTCTATCCTCTACTTTGACAAGTGTTCCAGTCTTTGAGAAGAGTAGCAGCAGCGTAGCTTGCCCAAAGGATTGTGTTCCCACGACCATGCTTCATGGTAGGGATAGTGTTCTTGGGAAAATTCATGGTGTTAGGCTTGTGCCAAACATCTCATTAGACCATATAATCCGACTCCACTTGGTATGAGGGTCTGCCAGATGCTGGCAAACTGTAGGCAACACAACATGACAATTTTTTTACAGTGGTTTTCTTGTTGAAAACCCTATTTTTGCAGATTTGCAATCAACAAAATTCAGCATTGAAGCTGTGAAACTACCCTAAGTACGTTGGTATTTCAGCCCATTGCTGATCAGGTGGGTTAACTACAGAGGTACCTTGCCCTGTGGGTCTTTCTGTTGTAGAGCGACCAGTCCACCCTGGCACTGTTTTTGCAGGGAAACTCTCCGCTACTCTCTCTATTTTAGCGGTAACCACCCCAGACTATGGGAGTGGTGCTGCTTACTAGTTTGGGGGGTAGGTACAGGCGAAAGTTACACCTCCTTTGAGTCAAGTCTAACCATGCTGTATATACAAGAGACATGCCCCTACTGTATTTAATGTGCCCATGCATGCCCCTGATATGCCCCTCAAAGTGCAATTTACTCTAAACACGTCCAACTGTGAACGAGGCCCACAAAGTAAAACATAAGATACAGGATAAATCCATATAGTCTGCCCAATTACTGATCTGTGTACAACACATTCTACTATGGTCAGCACTTACTGCATTCATTCCATAGAACACACAGAAATTCTTTCAAAGTTTCAGAACTCAGCTAAAAGCTTATCCCAGCACTTTCCTCCATAAATACAGATATCCTACCCAGCCTTATTCCATTCACACTTCAGTCCACGACTTCATGTCTGAGCACTTACATACACTTTCCACCTGAAATTTATTGAGGCCATTGAAGGCATCCAGACTGCAGTATCACAGCATTGCTGGTGTAAATACCCAGACATAACAAAAAGTTAGATTGCAGGAGCACCCATTGGTAGTTGAGCTGAACCTCGCTCATCCCTGCTCCACTAATTTGTTTTTCGCTTTTTTGCTGCCGCGCTGTGTGAGGCGGATTAGAAGTGATGTGGAGAGCGGAGGAGGAACTCAAGTATTCCCGGAGGCTGTTGGTTTCTGCACATAAGCAGGTAAGTTCATTAATTAATTGTATGTCATTATAGTAGATTTTGTGGGGGGTTTTTAGGCATGTATATGTGAAATAATAATAAAAATATATATGTGAATAAATAAATGTGTGTATATATGTGTGTGTGTGTGTGTATATATATATATATATATATATATATATATATATATATATATATATAATGTGTTGTATATAATATGTATATATATATATTGTATGTAATATGTGTCACTCAAGTCCTACCACCCGTACACTAAGATATTGTTGAGTGAGGCACTAGTAGTTTTATTTTAAAGGACAACTTTAAAAGATGCCCTCTTACAACTTTTAATACATTTATTACTTCATCTTCCTTTTTCACATGAATCATATCATTTAGGCAGTGTTGTTTATTTGCATTGCCTAAGCTACGAATCAACTCTACTCAATGCATTGTATACAGTTGTATCCACAGAGCAGTTTGGTGTCATATCCAAGGTCATTGATAATAAGCAGAGAAGGTTGATAAAACAATGTATTTATAAAGAAATTAGAGGAAGGTACATACAATCTAATAAATTAAAGATGTTTGAAGCCCCTATAAATACTTTCTTCTGAAATGATACAATCACATGCTTTTTTGCTGTTCATCATTAATGCATGTCGTTGCACACTTGGTTATTATTGCTCATATTTGTTTAATGATTAACAATTTATTTCAATGTAAACTATACCTTGTGTATAATGTATATATAGTTTCACTTTATTGGTGTTCAGTAAAATGAACCCGTGGGCATACATTATTTTTCACTGATAATCTATTTTTCTTGCATGTTTTTATTTATTAAAATCAATGAGAGCACCCAGCAGCTGGTTATGATGACGAATTGTATTGCAACTGCAACTTGATTTTGCCAGAAAGAACAGCCATATTATAAACATACAGCATGTACATTTTAAATGTAATGTACCCTTAATACAACCTTTTGGCTCCTTATTTTTCTGACCAGCACAGAATAAAATTATGTTAAAGGTTCAACATCTGTCTACCTTGGTCGTGCTACTTACACCGTTTCGTCATTCAGGAACTCCAGCTCTCCGTAGGCGTCCTCAAAGTCAATGCCTCCTCCTCTTGCTGTGCCTTCTACCGTCCGATACGGTATGACAACTGTTCCTCTTGCCCCAGAGTTCCTCACCACTCGTATCTCCAGGACCCCAACACTCTCACTAACATGAAGTAGTTTCTCCTCAAAAGTAAATATTCCAGCGTGATCATCATCCAGTATGGTCACGGTGGCAATGAGTGGAGAGACCAGACGTGCTTTGGGATGTCCTTCCCCATCTGGTTCAAACATTCCTTCTGCATCTCCCACGCTCAAGTTCATCAGTCGCACAAAGAAATGCTCATCTTCCTCAAAGATGTCATCATCAATTATGCCAATTTTAATCTCTTTTTGGGTCTCCCCTGGTTTAAAAATCAATGTTCCTTCACTATACTCGTAGTCGGAGCCTGCGTTGGCAGAGCCGTCCTCTGTCTTGTAGTCCACGTAGAATGTGCTCCCACCGTCTCCTCCTTGGCAAGTAATGTTGAGTGTCACAAATCCACAATTCTCCAGGCACTGGTAGTTACAGGGTTGGAAGAAGATCTTGCTTGTATTCTCCTCTCCAGAGTCAGATGTCACTTCCTGTAGGTTAGCTGGTTTTTTGCTGTGGTCTGCTGCGTGTTTCTTCAGCACATTGCCTGCTCCAATCATCATGCGTGTGGCCTGGATGCGATAGAAGGCTCTGCTCTTCTGCTGGTGCAACAAGGCATAGTAATTGGCCATTTCTACCAGCTGATCCAACTCCCGCTCTGGGTACTTCTGTTTCAGCTCCTTTAGGATACGGATGACCTCTTTTCGGCTTTCATCGAGTTCCTTGGCTTCGGCAGCTGCTGCCGCGCTGTCTTGCGCTGTTTGGTCTTTATTTTCTGTTGCCACCACTGCAGCTGCCCCCAACTTCCCATCCATCTCTATGCTTTTGGGGAACTCGCCTTCGGTCTCAATGATGATACCTCTACGTTTATCTGCTCGGTATCTTTTGTAAACATATTTGTAGAAGAGAAGTCGCTTGTCTGCCACCCAGGCAAAGAGCACACAGGCCGGAAAAAATAAGAGCGTGACCAATCCTTCCCAGACCTGTACACGGCCTGGGGAGATGACGGCGAGAATGAGATACAGCCATATGTAGGCAAAGATACTCCAAGTAGCGGTGACAAAAAAGACTCTTGGGTGCTTTATCTTCCGCGACTCGCCATTGGGGATTACGTAGACGCATATGGCAATAATGACAAACATGTTAAATGCAGCAGATCCCACAATGGTTCCTGGTCCCAGATCTCCTGCATGGAAGTTGTGACCACACACTTCGATCACAGAAAGCAGGATCTCCGGTGCAGAGGAGCCTAGCGCCATCAATGTTAGATTGGAAACGGTCTCATTCCATATGCGCACAGTCGCCACGCTGGTCTCCCCGTTTGGTTTGGTCAGAGTAATCTCCTTCTCTTGAGATGTGATTACCTCAATGGATGCCATGAAGCGGTCAGCAATTATAGACACGCCCAGGAAAAGGTAAAGCATGGCCACAAAGTAAACAACAGCTCGGGCCACCTTGTCTCCCGACGATGGGTTATGAGGGCTCCAGACTGGGAGCAGAATACCTGGTTGACATGTGGTATCACCTGATGCGTCACAGGTTCCATTTTCCGATGTTTCTGATGAGGCAGAAGCAAGTAAAGATACTATCAGAAGGAGTCCAACTCTCAGGAGGTATGCCATAATTGGTCCGTCTGTTTTGGAGGTCTTAAGCAAGATGGTGGTGGGCTTATGGCAGTTGTGGACAAAGACGCCTAGGAGAAAAAAAATGGGAAAATAGTAAAACTAGGGTAAAATACATGTATACAAATACAACTATTCCTATTAGTATTTTAAATCATTTAAATGTTATAAAGTCACAGCCAATGCTTTTAAACATTTACTAGTAACCCACCAATTACCCTGCTACACTCTTTTAAAGGTCCATAGCAGCGTCCTTGACAACAATTTCCTTATGTACCTAATCAAGACCTTAACACGATTCTCTTCCTATTTATTCCTAATGATCAATACCATGAACCATTATAATGCTCTTCTTGATGACCACTCTCAAGGATGTTACCAACGTTACTTTCCACACCAAGCGATCCCACCAAGGACCTGAGATAACTATTCCTATTGACTGGTGTTATAGACAAAAACTTCAGCTTCCTAATAATCCTATAACCACTGCCTGCATCACAGAATTTAATTCTAAATATTTTTGAATTTCCCAAATCAAGAGACTTTCAAACCTTGGTAGTGCAATGCATGTGTTATATTTGGATTTTGATGAAGTGTTCAATACTCTTCCATATAACTGGAACTGGTACATGAGAGTACTAGGTCTAGGGGTGAAATGATGTACATGGATAGAGAACAGGTTGAAAGATAGAAGACAAAGGACTGATAAATGGAATATATTCAGAATGGGCCTTAGTTATTAGTGGTATACCACAGGAATCTGTGTTGGGCCCTGTTATTTTCAATGTTTTTATGAATGAACTTGTGGATTGCCTAGAAAGTAAGGTGCCCATATTTATTTTAAAAATGAGGTAGATACAAGTACATTTACAGAGGAGAAGGTCCTAACAGAGCTCTCAAAACTGAAAGTGGATAAATCAATGGGCCCAGATGGGATACATCCAAGGATACTAAAAGAGCTTAAAGGGGTGTTGGTAACATCATTAACAGAATTATTCAATCAGTCACTAGCTACAGGTGTAATTCCAGAGGACTGGACAAGAACAAATGTAGTCCCACTGCAGAAAAGTGGAAGCAAGGAAGAGGCGAGCAACTACCGACCAGTGAGCCTTACATCAGTAGTAGGGAAATTGATGGAAACACTCTTAAAAGAAAGAGTTGTAGAATATCTCAAATCCAGTAACTTACAGAATCCCAAACAGCATGGATTTACTGGGGGAGATCATGTCAAACAAATCTTTTTGACTTTTTTGACTGGGTGACTAAAGTAATAGATCAAGGAGGGGCTGTAGATATAGCTTATCTAGATTTTAGTAAGGCTTTTGACACTGTTCCAAATCCCAGACTGTTAAATAAACTTGAAAGCTCGGGGTTGGATTCAAAGATGGTGGAATGGATAAGATCTTGGTTGCAGGAGAGAAAACAGAAAGTTATAGTAAATGGAGTACATTCACGGGAGGGAAAGGTTACCAGTGGAGTACCCCAAGGATCTGTACTTGGACCAGTGCTTTTTAATATCTTTATTGGAGATATTGCAAATGATATTAAAGGGAAAGTATGCCTGTATGCAGATGACACAATGATATGCAACAGGGTTATATACACCAGGAGGGGTAAAACAAATGATTGATGATCTAGGTAGACTAGAGGAATGGTCAAGAGAGTGGCAACTACAGTTTAATGCCAAAAAATGCAAAATCATGCACTTGGGTCTCAAAAACCCAAAGCTTAAATATAGTATTAATGGCACTATAATGTAAACTACTGAGGAGGAAAGGGATCTAGGAGTCACTATTTAATGTGACTTAAAGGCAGGTAAGCAATGCAACAAAGCAACGAGGAAGGTAAGTCAGATGCTTGGTTGCATAGCGAGAGGAATCAGTAGCAGAAAGAAAGGAGTAATAATGCCACTGTATAGGTCATTGGTACGGCCTCATCTAGATACTGTGTTCAGTTGGGTGGGGTACGAATTTCCGCAGCTGCTATAAGCGGCAAGTGGTAGGATGACAAAGAATTCACGAAACTCACTTGCCCGACTCCTAATAAATGCTGACTGACCTTAACAATGACAAAACAAGTCCCCGACAGAGTGGTAAGAAATCCCGAGTATCAGTAATAGTTATAAAGGTGGGTAAGGTATGGAATTACCACATAAAGGGGTGATGGCAAATTTACTAGCAGAATTTAAAAATGAATTGAACGCCCATAGTATAAGACATAGGGGGGAATTCAATTCCCCCTCAGCATAGCGCCGCGCTTAGTGTATTACCATTAATACAACACAGATTTAACACAGATTTCTGCTCGAGGCTCAGGGAGCCGCAAGCAAACAGCCGGTCGTTGAAATTACTGTATTAACGATAATTATAGGGGCAGCACATCTGCCTTACAGCACTGGGGTCATGAGTTCAATTCCCGACCATGGCCTTATCTGTGAGGAGTTTGTATGTTCTCCCCGTGTTTGCGTGGGTTTCCTCCGGGTGCTCCGGTTTCCTCCCACACTCCAAAAACATACTGGTAGGTTAATTGGCTGCTAACAAATTGACTCTAGTCTGTGTGTCTATGTCTGTCTCTGTCTGTGTGTGTATGTTAGGGAATTTAGACTGTAAGCCACAATGGGGCGGGGACTGATGTGAGTGAGTTCTCTGTACAGCGCTGCGGAATTAGTGGCGCTATATAAATTGATGATGATGATGATTATGCAAACTATTACCGTAATATCAGTAATAGTGCGCAGGCCGCGTTACTTTTTACTAAAATGCAGCCATTGAATTCCCCTCATAGTATCCACAGTTATAATTAGTAAAGGCTATTATGGGGGGAGATTGATCCAGTAAATTTAACTGATTGCCACTTTTGGGGTCAAGGATTTTCTTCACCTGTGATTATGAATAAGTCACTGTCACACTGGGGGTTTGTTTTGCTTTTATCACAATTAGAATTTATGAACTTAATGGAATTGTCTTTTTTAACCATGTTGACTATGTAATTTGCAAACATTTTAATATGTTTTCAGTGCAGCAACATTGTTTAGAGAAAGTAAAAAAATACCAGTACTTGAACAGGGAATGTAGGGGGATGTAGAAGCTCAGAATTCTGACTTTTCAAATTTGTATGTCCGCTCAAATCTATACATCTCATAGCTGGATAAGTCATTAATAATTTTACTGTGTGTTTATTATTCATTCAAAAGGAGGGAATGAAAGTTCAAGTATTACTACCTACTTCAGAACTCTAGAACATAGTCTCAAGTTATGTAGAGGGCTTATGTTTTTTATATCTCTTAGATGTCGATACACAGTGTTTGCTGAAGAATGAAATCTAATTAAAAATATAATTTGCTTCTTGAACCAGTATTTTTTTGAGTCTTGCAAGGACTACATGGGTGTTGTCATGGGTGAAATTAAAATAGTTGTCGACGGGACAGTGCGTACTGCAAGTGACCCGCCATTAGATAGGTGGCTTCGCAAATCCGTTAGTGTTCGTACCCTAGCTCAACCACAGTTGGCAACCATCGTAAGTTTACCGGTTGGCTCCACTCCGCTCAGTAAATGGCATCTGCAGTGGTTTTTCCCAACAGTATCCCAGTGAAGTCACCTCTACCTGACTGCTATGTAGGGGGCTTCTTAAGGCCACTTACACACTAACACCAAAGACCCCTGAAAGACCAAGGGTTGTTTTCCAGCACACGTTGGCAGTATCACTGGTTTCTGATTTCCTAATGCCAGTGGGTAACCAGCCTTAGGGTTAGTCTTCTTTTTGACCAGCATTCACCTTTAAATGGGAGCAAGAAGGAGATACACTATAAATACATGTTTTCTAAGTTGAAAATTTAGTATTCAAGACAAAAACAACAAAACAAAAGGGCAACCAGCCACTAATATGGTTATTCTTCATGATGTTTTTTTAAAAAGAATTGGTGATTCCTTCCTCTGATAAGCATGGATGTCGCTGCTGTGACAATGTGACAAATAAGCATTGTCTGACAAAGGGGCGATGTTGTTTATTTATTGTACATGTTACTGCTGAGCTAGGCGGCCCGCTCTGCCGCCTCACGCTGTGCCGATCCTTTGTTTGCTGCCGTCTCAGGAGAGATGTCAAGCAGGGACAGACTTAACGTCTACGCTATTTATACACCTCTCACCCCTGGGAGAGCTCTAAGCCGCGTTCCTCTCCCTGTGTACCAGCCCGAGACGTACAGGAATCTAGTGCCAGGTGCCGCAGGTTTCGCGTCGTTAAACAAGGGGAGCCCCTGGGACACTCTTGGTATGAGAGCTGCACATAGATCAGCTCAGTCTGCAGAACTGGAGACTGGGGGAAAGCTGGATGAGAGAAGAGCAATGTTGTTTAAAGGCCTTTACAAACCTGGGGCTGAGAAAACAAATATGGCAGGTGGACTGGTCTCATTTCTCAAGTTACTATAAGTTCATGAATTTATCCTTGAACAACTGATGACTAAATTACTGTTCTGTAGAATTAATATGCCATCAATAATTCCTACTAAGAATGCCAGTGATTTTTTTTTTTGTACCCTTTTGAATGAAGGACACTCCTCCGTGGGTGTTATGTAAAGGACCGCCGTGATTTGGGAGGAGCAGACCCCAGCCAGATCCTGCAGTATTATAATGCTCCAGGCCTCTATAGACAGGAACCAGACTGGAGTTGGCAAAGTGCAAGTTACTGATAACGTGACCGGCTTAGTTTCTTGTTTTATTCCGAACAAATGAAATAAAGCTGAAAAAAAGTGCACAAAGATCCTGACTTAGTGTTGGCAGAAAGTCCAGTTGCACTATAAAAAATACAACGTGCGCAAAATTTGTGACATTGCGCATGCACTCAGCTTGGGGACGTAGATTGTAAACTCCGATGGGACTGATGTGAATGATTACATGTCTTCTGTGTAATACGATTGGCGTTATATAAATTGATGTTGATGATTAAACAAATTTAAAAATAAACCTAAAATAATCTGAAAAATTTACTGTGTGAAAGTTTCACGCGTGAAAAGCCTATTGTTTTTAATGAGGAAGTTCATGCCAGGTAACCAAGATAGTTACTGTTTGACTGGATATACATACCCATGAGTAATCCATGCATCGGAAAATAGGATTATGCATTGATTTATCCACTGTATCCTATGCACTATTTTCCTAATAAAACCCATATATAGAGAAGAAGCGGAAAGCCAAGTATAGCTGACTTTCTAGCAATGAGGATACATTACGATTGGATTCATCCCCCAGTGTGTGAGTCATACGTGCTGAGATGTTAGCAGTGTAGGACTGCGAGTAAGTCGCGGAGAATGAACACAGAGATATACGGGTAATGACAGCACAGATTATGGCTTTACAGTCTTGCATAAGTAACTTAAAAATAATTGTGTTGTCTCCCTCTGCCCACTGCCTTCACACAGCAAAGATGGGAAAGGAGTGGTTGGTTAAGGTGTCAGTGGTACAATCAAATAAGCAAGAACAACGGGCACCAATTATTTGAAAGAATGATGTACCCAATTTTTTTATTCCTTTTTATTATTCCTCTCCCTTCCTTCCTTTTGTAGCGTAGCTTATTGAGTGCATTATTTTATAGGTATAAATGATGTACTTAGAATTTGTTGGATTTACTGTGGTACACAGGAGCACAGAGAGTGGGGGGGGGTACAAAGTATAGGGGCCTGGCTCTGTAGTGGGTGGAGCCACCAACCTGATGTGGCCATGCCCATTTCTGTGGCTATGGAACAGGCCCCAATGTTGTACTGGGGCCCAAAATTCCTTTTGCCAGCCCTGCTGGTACCCTGCGCTTTCCTGACAGCTATAACGGCCTATTATATGCTCTTCTGTGGTTGCTAGTACTACAATATGGTACTGTGGGATAACCAGTTCTAAACACTATAGTGGCTGGGGAGGTCAGACATCTACACCTGCTCCCAAATGCTGTCAGTATAACATCCGATAGGACCGGGGCAGAGCTAGTAGCAGAGGTCAAGGCAAGACTGCAGTGACAAGATGAGTATTGCTAGGGTGTGAATAAGCTACTGGTCAAAGGCAGGGAGCATAAGGGGGGTGGAGAATTCCTTTAAGAGGGGCAGCTAGTCAGGAAGCTCTCCTCCCACAACTAGTATGCCCAACGCCCAGTAAGGGATTCTGGGGATTCTCTCCTAGCACCTGTGACGTATTCTCACGGTCTAACAACCTTCCAATGTTTTCATCAGACCAGGGGGTATATTTACTAAACTGCGGGTTTGAAAAAGTGGAGATAGCAACCAATCATATCCTAGCTGTCATTTTGTAGAGTGCACTAAATAAATGACAGCTAGAATCTGATTGGTTGCTAGAGTCAACATCTCCACTTTTTCAAACCCGCAGTTTGGTAAACCTAGCCCCAGGGCTCATCCCCCATTCCGGGTCAGCTTATAAATTCTGCAGACCATTATGTGTAGAATACAGATGGAATGTTGGTGCCAGGCGGGTATATGTGTCCTGAATTATGATGGACCCAATCACTGGGGTTTTCTAGTTTGGGAAAGTTTGGTTTTTAATTTCAACATGTCCCCAGTTCCAGCACAATAAACCAAGATTTTCATTAATTTTCATTAAATGAAAGGGACACTTTGCATTTAACCACCATGCTGTTCATAAGTTGATGAACACCTCTATGTATTGTGGGACATAGTGAGAATCCTGTGGAATATTTTGCCTTCATACATAAAGCTGGGGTAAGATTTTGTCTTGACTGTTTGATGTGCAAGATACAATACAATGCATTTCCCTCTCATTAAAGCACAAAGGAGGAGGAGGTAGGAGCAGGAGGTAGTTGGTAGTGATGTCGGTCACATTGCTGGAGCCTGTAGGTAGTGACCTAGAAATATCTCGGTATTATACAAAAGAACATTTCTGTAAGACAAGAAAACTATATTCAACGTGAGAAACGCAGAACAGAGGGAAATTGGAACAGTATTTTACATTAAAAGTCTTTGGAGACGAGACTTTACGGACCTCAATGTGTGCGTTACGAGAGGAGAACAGGAGGCAGCCGTAGAACATAAAAGACATGTCTGGATACATCAAAGCAATCATCCGGGGACTCCATAGATCTTATTGCCGGGGAAAATAAAGATATAAAGCGAGGGATCGTGTGCTAAGCTGGGGAGGGAAAGCCCCGGAGAGACGTGAGAAAAATTCTTTAGCATCCAATTGAGTTTGGGTGCATGGAAAGGACTCCCAGAGGAGGCAACCGTGGAAGGCAAAGTGCAAAGAGGGGATTTAAAAATAGTAGCTTGTCAGGAATCAAAGACCGCTGATGCTAATGTAATCAGAACGGAAGGACAGGGAAGTCTCAAGAGGCCCCAACCTATGGTGGCAAAAAATATGGGGTCAGCTGCTGTGTATGGTACTGATCACTGCTTGTTAAATAGGTGAATAAAAAAATCATCTGGGATGGAATTCTAATTGGAGGAGAGCTGCTAATTGCCATGCAGTGTCATATAAAACACTAGCTCTGAGAACCACATGCAGAACCCATGTGATGTATATATCTCGGTCCACTGCTTAAATACACCGGGTCATTGCTCACTCTAGCCGCAGTGATCCACATTATTATCATAGCCGATATCGTTCACATGGTCACCTGCTGTTCCTAAATTATAGGAGCGTCAAAGGGTTTGAATATACGGCCCTGGAAGTTCTTGTTCATAAAGATGTGTGTGTTTTATTCAATGCCGACCAACTACACCAGGGGTAGGCAACCTGCGGCTCTCCAGGGGTTGTGAAACTACAAATCCCAGCATGCCTTGCCACCTATCTGCTGGTTATCTACTGGCAAAGCATGCTGGGACTTGTAGTTTCACAACACCTGGAGAGCTGCAGGTTGCCTACCCCTGAACTACACAGTACTACTTCTCTTGTTCAGTGTAGAATGTAATTACTCAGTATCTGTTTCTATTCGGTGTATAGGGTTATGTCAAATACACTGTCATGAAGTCCATTAGTCTGGTCATGTTGGGGCTGTAGCACCTCACTGTCAATCTACTACAGTACTCATATCAATGGGAATCCCTGGATATTTCAAAGCTTAGTAACAAGACATTTGAAGCCAGACTACTCTGGTCTCTCAGGACCATGTCTGATCTGTCAGTTTACCTGATGTTAAATTGGGATCCCTACAATATTACAACTAAGGCTGACAGAGCATGCTGGGACTTCTGGTTCCACAACAGCTGGCATGTCACAGATTACCCACCTCAAAAAAAATATCAAATGTATCTTTTTCTTTTTTTTTTTAACTGTGTATTTATTAAAGATCAGTACAGTGCAAAACAATAGGCAACAAAAGACAAAACAAAAATCTCAAAACACAATATCAGTTGTACATACAAAGATAACAATTCAGAGTATTAGAGAGAATTACGAAACAAATACTGCACTTCCCATTTTTTGGGGTATAGATCAGAGAGCGGTAAGAGGGACAATGGACAGAAGAGGAGACGGCGTGGCTAGAACCGTCAAAGAGGAGAGAGGGGAGAGTAGGTGGAGAGGAAGGGAGAAAATGTAAAGTAAATGGAGAAGTGTGAAAGAAGAACAACCAAGGACCCCGAACCTTGGACTTGGAGAAGTTCTTAAGTTCATAAATTCCAGGCGCTGGACGTGCCAGGAACTGCTGATGATTGGAGAGTGGGAGGAGAAGAGAAGACTGTTTCCAGTCAGAAGCAAGTTGACAGGTGAGTTTATTTTGGTGATGTGCGTTGGCAGGAATAGAAAGGGGTAGGAGGAAAAATTTGGGTTCTAAGGGAATCATACGTTTGAGTAGCGGAAAATCATATTCTTGATTTCCAACCAGAAACCAGTGAGCTGTGGACAGCCCCACCAAACGTGCTCTTATCTGCTTGAGACATGTAAAAGTCAAGGACTTCAGTTTTGTCTGGATTTTATCTTATAACCCGAAAAAATGTCTGTAATTCAAGTTCAGTAAGAATGGGGAGAAAAGAGAGCAGAGCTGATTCGCTGTAGTTAGTAACACATCATCCGCATACAAAGCCAATTTATGCTCCGTGGTACCTACATAAACATCAGATATCTTTTTATTAGATTGAACCCAGGCGGCCAATGGTTCTATAATGAGAGCGGAAATAAGTGGTGAAAGTGGCGTCCTTGACGAGTGCTATTGGAACAAATGTGTCCTTTTCATCTAGAAATATATCGCTTAGGTTGGTTTTAAATGGTGAAATTATCAAGTATTATACAAAAAAGTGACAAACGCTGTATCCCTACAATTGTATTAATACCAACTCTGCCGGGAGTCCACTCCATGCAGGTCATGCATATTCCCTGTATCACACTTATTGGTGGTATTCTCCTATAGTGCGGGGTCTCACATTGCCCCTTGTTCTTGTTATGAGGCTCCATCTGCTGGGTGTGGGGATATGTTCCTGAGCTCCCCACTTATTCTATACGTTTATATAATGTAGCATCACACTGCCTACCACCTCCTCTCCCATCATACAATATAGAGGTTATAGCCCGTGTGCTGGGCTGGTAGAATTTCCTCGTTCTTGTGAGCTGGATAATACAATCTGCAAGCTGCCTGCGTTGGATGTTTATTTTTGGAGAAGCAGTTGTCTTGGTGACGCTGAATCGTATGAGATAGCGACAATGCCAATGGAGACTGGAATCTTCTACAAATGATCAGAGCACATTGAACGAGTATCTTTAGCCGCTCTTTTCTTTCTCATTCACTTTATTAAGCAATTAGGTCACACAATAGTGGTACTCACAGATTTCTGTCTGTTTATAGATTGGTGGGTCACCGGGTATACGAGTGATTTGTGACACCAGTATAATTGTTTCTAGAGGTTAAAATGTTCTCGGGATAACAGATTGGGAGATTGATGCACACAATAGTCACCAAAAGGGTGTAGTTTCCATGGCAACGTTCATGTGTTGCCAACTACACACTGCCACTTCTATTTTTTGGATATGCTTTTTTTACATCTGTTCTTATTATGTTTGTCTGGATAACCACAAGTGCCACTATTCTTATATTCTGAACTGATTTTTTAGTGATAGTCTATAGAAGTGGAGAAGCTTCAAAATGTCCCAAAAAATTACTTTTATGGAACAACTAAACATTTTTACTCAGTATTCTATTAAAATGACCTTTTTTTTTTCGGTTGACACATTGGGCTAGATTTACTAAACTTCAGGTTTGAAAAAGTGGAGATGTTGCCTATAGCAACCAATCAGATTCTAGCTGTCATTTATTTATTGCACTCTACAAAATGACAGCTTGAATCTGATTGGTTGCTATAGACAACATCTCTACTTTCTCAAACCCGCAGTTTAGTAAATATACCCCATTGTCTCTTTTGTCCATTTCATTCCTTACAAAAATTATTTTTTGTTAGCTTAAGAAAACATTTTGTCATTCTCTTCAGGAGATGCAGATTCAGTAGAAAAAAATGATTACGTGTACTTTATAAAAATGACAGTTTATTGTGGTGTTAAGTGAACCATATCTACTTTGTATGTCCATGTCCCTTAGTATAAGAAGAGAAGGAAGTGGTGATATCATGTTATACAATATTGATTCTTCTCCCCCCTTCACCCAGGAGATCCCAGAAGAGAAGTCATGTGCAAATCACATTATATTAGCCCTACCCCCAGCGGCAAAATACCGCAATCGTATTGAGACCCCTTCCCTTGGAACTGGGTAGGATCTGGGAGAAAGTCCTACTCGCACGGGGGTCCTGGAGAACTACTTGAAATTCAGGAGTCTCCTGGAGTAGGCAAGTATGCTGAAGACAAGTTAAGGCAAAATTTATTTCCCCCCCCCCTCATTTTTTATAGAACATCACCTACAGCATTTGTTCTTATTCAGTATATATGGACTACGGCACAGTACCACTTCTCTTGCCCTGTATCATGAAATTAACTCTAAGGGCACGCTTGCCTACTCTCCCGGAATGTCCGGGTGGCTCCTGAAGTTTGGGGAGTTCTTCCCGACTCCCGAAGAGTAGCCCAGCCTCCAGGATCCTGCCTGATCTTCTTGCAAAGTTGTTGGGGCAGTGACTGTTGTTGGGGCAGTGACAGCTGGTGGGGCAGTGACTGTTGTTGGGGCAGTGACAGCTGTTGGGGCAGTGACAGCTGGTGGGGCAGTGACTTGGCGGGGCAGTGACTATTGGTGAAGCAGTGACTGTTGGTGGAGCAGTGACTGTTGGTGGGTCAGTGACTGTTGGGGCAGGGGCAGTTGGTGAAGCAGAGACTGTTGGCGGGGCAGGAGCAGTTGGTGAAGCAGAGACTGTTGGCGGGGCAGGAGCAGGTGGTGAAGCAGTGACTGTTGGTGGAGCAGTGGTAGTTTGTGAGGCAGTGACTATTGGGGCAGTGACTGTTGGCAGTTGCAGTTGGTGAAGCAGTGACTGTTGGCGGGGCAGAAGCAGTTGGTGAAGCAGTGACTGTTGGCGGGGCAGGAGCAGTTGGCGGGGCAGGGGCAGTTGGTGAGGCAGTGACTGTTGGCGGGGCAGAAGCAGTTGGTGAAGCAGTGACTGTTGGCGGGGCAGGAGCAGTTGGCGGGGCAGGGGCAGTTGGTGAGGCAGTGACTGTTGGCATGACAGTGGAAGTTGGTGAAGCAGTGACTGTTGGTGGGGCAGAAGCAGTTGGTGAAGCAGTGACTGTTGGCGGGGCAGAAGCAGTTGGTGAAGCAGTGACTGTTGGTGGGGCAGGAGCAGTTGGCGGGGCAGGAGCAGTTGGTGAGGCAGTGACAGTTGGCATGACAGTGGAAGTTGGTGAAGCAGTGACTGTTGGCGGGGCAGTGGGGTACTTGTCTTAGGTCTTTTTTAAAAGTAGAGAATTATGGAACTATACACCTGTATACCATATTCTATTTAACCAAGTATATAGGAATTTACTTTTTTGATGGGTTTTTTTTGGACTTCAAAGAAGGATAATCCTAGAGATAATATTACAGTGTCATGTGTGCTACATGTCACTAGCTTGTGTTGTGATTTACATACCAGGAAATTAGTTATAAGTAGACGTTCCGATGTATTATTTCAACCCCTCCCCCCCCCCCCCCCAAAAAAAAAAGAAAAAAGAAAAACAACACCCTGTTTTCGGTTAAAGGCTTCAAAATCTTATCCCTCTATGAGCAGGTTACTGGCCCCGCACCACTCACTTCTGCCGCTGGTCACTCTCTGTCCCGCTCCCTGCCTGAAATTGGTGGATGTTAATAAAACACTATGGACACTGATTGGTTTTGAAATTACAGTGAGATTTGTGATTGGCTGCTGTGTGATGGGTGGAGTTCCAGCCTCAGTAGATGTGGAGAACTTCCAGACTGCTGCAGAGGAATATTGTCCAGCCTGGCTGGGTAGAGCCTCCAGGAGAGGCTATATATCAGGAGGGTATCAGCTGTCGTTCAGATGAAGACCCTTCCCCCTCTATGATACTTTAACAGCTCCTTCTGGGGTCAGTTGTCTCCTGCAGTAGTGTCTGAGACCAGGGACAGCTACTTCTTGGGGCCCCTTCCATAGCCACCAAAGGGAGCGGAGCCACACCAGGTTGGTGGCTCCTCCCACAACACAGACTAGCCTGGGCCCTGGATCCCTCTTCTCAGCGCCCCTGACTGTTCCTTCTGTATTATTTCAGGTGCTCTGTTCCACCAGGTCATATTTGTGTTTAATTTTTTTAATTTTTTTTTTATGTATCACATTTATGAAAATGTAATATTTAGTTAATTTGTTGTAATTATTAGTCATAATTGTAATCACTGACTCTATGACATCAATTTTAACCAATTATAAAATTTTATAATGATAATTAAAATTGATTATTACATTCTATTATAATTGCGTATTTGCAATGCAAAATTGAATGTGAACCTTGTCACCCCATCCTAAAGTTAATTAACCCCTTTCATCATTCCCTATTCAAGTGTGCAATAGCTAAATACAGTTAAAGTGCTGAAAATAGAACCTCTTGTATTGGATTATGCGCTTTAGGCAAGAATGTGCCTTAGAGCAGTGCTTACTGTGACGTTTTACACACAGCGGCCTCTTCAATCCTTCCCCATTTTTTGGGATGGGAGCTCCCATCGCAACTCCATCAGCGTCTCTGATAATTGCCGTTTGTCTTCCTTCCTCTCCCCGTCACCCATTTTGCCCCCTCCTCTGGCAACATGTCCCCCTCTCCTTGTCACCTGACACTATCCCCTTCCCTGGGATCGTAACACCCCTCACTCCCCTACTTAAAATAAAAACCGAATTACATGAAGTTTCCTTTTTATGGTATATTTAATCATTAACACTGAAAAACACAGATTTTTTTTTTTGCATGTAAACTAAAACAACAGGAAAATCAGCACTGAATTGCTGAAAAAAATTTAACACTGAAAATCGTAACACCTAGTTATAAGGGAAGAAGCGGATATAGTTTATATATCGAGGGCTGTTGTATGACTCCATACATAAGGGCTGGAGGGAGTTCCTCACTTGGTGCATATGAGTAGGTGGTCCTCAGCATAGGAGACAATTTTTGAAAATGATTGCGGGTAATTATATATATATATATATATATATATATATATATATATATATATATATATATAATTATAGCACCCTTATTTGACTGAAAAATGCCATGCCTACATGTTATTGGCGGTGGCAGCACAAGTATTCGGGGTGGCATCTATGGTCAACGGTACCATGTGCAATACATGTGTCTATCCCGGGCAGTGTAAACATATTTACTGTTATTACCTTTTACATCAGCGCTAGTTAACATTTTATATGGTCCCCAGTTCACAGCTGATTTGCAGGTGATGGGTGTACATAACATACATTACATTAGTTCATAGTTGTCCGGAAGACTCCCGATTTTTTGGTGAGCTCTCCCAGACTCCCGGGAGAGCAGGGCAACATCCCGAATCCTGCCCGATTCGTTAGTGAAGTGGGTGGGGGTGGGGCTAATCGTGTCATCCTGGCACCAAAATTGGTATTGTATAGCAGGGGGCAGGGCCTAATGACACGATTAGTGTGGCCATCATAGGCAAACCGTGGGGGGTTCCTAGTGCCTGGAACCCCCCCCCCCCCTCCCAGCCTGGGGTACTGTATGCTTTAGGTGGCTGGACCCTGCCCTGACCAGCTTGTGTGCAGATTGTTTCTGTCTGCACTGTTCACAGCCATCTCTCCCCAAGTACTGAAAGCAGCAAGAACAGGTAGGAGAGAGCAGGACGGTCTGTCAACTGTTCTGACACACTCAATCGGGACTTTGTTCTGATTGTAGGGACAGTTGGGAGGTATGTCCAGCTTCACACAGCTCTGCTCGAAAAGGGAGAATTGTGTGCCCCTAACAGTAGTGCACACAGCATTGCCCGTGTATATAATGGGAATAGAAAGAGTTGGAGAGCAGCCAAGCACCGTCTAAATTTATAGCCATGCCCCGAAGCATGCTGGTCACACCCACTGCCGGTGTGGCATGGAAAAATCCTGCGTTTGCCTCTGGCCATGGCCACAAGACATGAACAAATTTCAAGATCTCCTGGAGGGCTGATCTCCAAAGTTGGCAAGTATGCATTAGTTAAACATGTTACTCCACTTTGGACTAAGCCCCCCCCCCCTTTGTGTTCTCTTCCATGTATTACAAAAGGGGTGGAGCCTGGGAATTCTCTTCCCTGGATCTAGAAACAACCATTTATCTGATTACAGCTCACAATACAGGGGAATTCCATCTGTTCTATGGAATGATTCCATTCTGTTCTATTAAATTGGAAAAGACTGATTGAGTCCTCCGACTGCATTCACCTAAATGACACGATCCATCTTCATGTTTTGGCAGGACCCAGGGGGTGACTCAACGAAAGGGGGAGGTTGTCCAAAAGTCCAACAGCCCCTTTAAAGTAGTTACTTGAGGCCTCTCCGGAATATTTACCAATTGCTAGAATGTAAAGAGCTATAAGCTAAGTGATTGCTCTTCATGGTAGTCGTAAAGTACATATCTGTCCTGTGTAAAGTATGACTGCTCATTTGTGTTGTGTTTCAGAGGGTTACAAGATATTTAGGGGTAGGTTTACTAACGCTTCTAAAAAGGAAAAGTGGAGATGTTGCCCATAGCAACCAATCAGATTCTAGCTATCATGTTCTAGAATGTACTAGATAAATGGTAGCTAGAATCTGATTGGTTGCTATGAGCAACATCTCCAATTTTCCTTTTTAGAAACTTTAGTAAATCTGTCCTCTAATGTTGCAATGGGATGATAGCTGGGAAGTTGCTGTGTATTACAAATCCTTTAAAGTGTATTTAAAGCAGCATATTTGTATGTACCTCATTTATACATCACACTTTCTCTTGAACAGACAATATAGCAAAGCATTTCTGTTACAATTTTGTTGTCTCCGTCTATACATAATAGTACCACCCACTCTCAGAGACATCCTCACGGAAGCCCCATTCATGCTTGTACAACTGATTTACATTAGTCTACATAGACATAAGTCTATTTGCGGAGAAAATGTTCTATTCAGTATTCCTTTGCACCATGTTTACCAACTGTCCTACAGTATTTGTAATTCCTAGTCAAGTATTGAAATGCTGATGTCATTAGCATGCAGGAACATCAGTGAGACATTCATACTGCATATGCAGAAATAAGGAAGCATGGTGGCACAGTGGTTAGCATTGCTGCCTCACAGCTCTGGGGCCAGGAGTTCTATTCCGACCAGGACCCTATCTGTGTGGAGTTTGTATGCTTGCGTGTGCTTCCTCTGGGTGCTCTGTTTTCCTCCCGCAAAAGATTACCGGTAGGATAATTGGCTTCTGACACATTGGACCCTAGTCTGTGTGTGTGTGTGGGAGGGAATTTAGATCCTAAGCTCCGATGGGGCAGGGATTGATGTGAGTGATTACATATCCTCTGTCCAGAGCTGCGTAATATGATTGGGGCTATATATATATAGTAATAATAATGTCACAGTTGTAAGCCAGACAAAGGAATTCTTCTGGTCCCGGTACAGGACTGCTGTTGAAGGTAACCGTCTTCCAATGAGAGGGATTTGCAGCGTTTTTGTGCCTCTGTAATTAAGACTGATCTTGAGATTCTTAATATGCCTCAGTTTGAGACCATATAAAACAATTGTGTCGTATGTGTTCACCAAAGATCACTTCTATAAATGTACCCAGCTATTTATTTATTTTTCCATTTTGCACTGCTTAATGTAATCCCCTAACCGCCCTGCTCAATGAATGGAACAATCTGATTACATAGGAGAGGTGGAGACTGGGAGACTCACAACAGATGTGGATTCAGCACAGATCATTGGAGTGTAATTCACATCCAGTCAGATCCCTTTAACTGGCATCAGTGAACAATGCTCTTATGAAGAGTGCACACAAGTGACCAGTCCTGAAAGAAGGGCGGTCCTACCACAGCCAATCAGATCATTCAGTGTAATAAGCGCCATGGATGATATGCTTTATTAATGTAGATCACTATAACTGTGTTCATGAAGAACACCGCTAAAATACTACACCAGTGGATTTAATAGACACTGTACAAAATCAACCTAATATGCAACATGTGAAGCCGTAAAACAACTGCTGTGTACTGGTCCTTGTACTTAGAGTCATGTAATACCTGACAGGTGATCACCGGTGGATCATATTGACCATGAAGATATGATAACGTAGGGCTTGTGACTGTCCTTATTTCTACATGTAATTGCTGGAGATTACATGGAACTAGTGTTATTAGGCAGATTCGGGTGACAGAAGCTGGTTACACGTCAGGAAGGAGCTGTCCGTGATTTCAGCATTGCACTTATACAGTATCTCAGACCCACTCTCCAGACTCCATGTGTTACATGAGAACGTCAGTTCCCCATTTCTTAATCTCTCCAGGTATTAACACAAGTTTATTAGGTAGCAACAAAACTTTACCACTAAATGAGGTCTCAAACTCAGTGCGCGACCAGCTGACCACCAACACACATGTATAACACATGGATACAACACGTGTACATACTAACACAGCAACCGCCTGACTTCCAGCACTACACCAACATGTATAGAATCGCACATGGATACAACACGTGTACATATTCACACAGCAACCACCTGACTGCTAGCACTACACCAACATGTATAGAATCGCACATGGATACAACACGTGTACATATTCACACAGCAACCACCTGACTTCCAGCACTACACCAACATACATGGAATCACACATGAATACAACACGTGTACACATTCACACAGCAACCACCTGACTTCTAACACTACACCAACATACATGGTATCACACATGAATACAACATGTGTACATATTCACACAGCAACCACCTGACTGCTAGCACTACACCAACATACATGGAATCACACATGAATACAACACGTGTACACATTCACACAGCAACCACCTGACTTCCAGCACTACACCAACATACATGGAATCACACATGAATACAACACGTGTACACATTCACACAGCGACCACCTGACTGCTAGCACTACACCAACATACATGGTATCACACATGAATACAACATGTGTACATATTAACACAGCAACCACCTGACTGCTAGCAGTACACCAACATGCATGGTATCACACATGGATACAACACGTGTACACATTCACACAGCGACCACCTGACTTCCAGCACTACACCAACATGCATGGTATCACACATGGATACATCACGTGTACACATTCACACAGCGACCACCTGACTTCCAGCACTACACCAACATGCATGGTATCACACATGGATACAACACGTGTACATATTAACACAGCAACCACCTGACTGCTAGCAGTACACCAACATGCATGGTATCACACATGGATACAACACGTGTACACATTCACACAGCGACCACCTGACTTCCAGCACTACACCAACATGCATGGTATCACACATGGATACATCACGTGTACACATTCACACAGCGACCACCTGACTTCCAGCACTACACCAACATGCATGGTATCACACATGGATACAACACGTGTACACATTCACACAGCGACCACCTGACTTCCAGCACTACACCAACATGCATGGTATCACACATGGATACATCACGTGTACACATTCACACAGCGACCACCTGACTTCCAGCACTACACCAACATGCATGGTATCACACATGGATACAACATGTGTACATATTAACACAGCGACCACCTGACTTCCAGCACTACACCAACATGCATGGTATCACACATGGATACATCACGTGTACACATTCACACAGCGACCACCTGACTGCTAGCACTACACTAACATGCATGGTATCACACATGGATACAACACGTGTACACATTCACACAGCGACCACCTGACTTCCAGCACTACACCAACATGCATGGTATCACACATGAATACAACATGTGTACATATTAACACAGCAACCACCTGACTGCCAGCACTACACCAACATATATGAAATCACACATGGATACATCACGTGTACACATTCACTAACCAGACTCCATGTGTTACATGAGAACGTCAGTTCCCCATTTCTTAATCTCTTTTGGTGTTAAAACGGGTTTATTAGGTAGCAGCAAAACTCTACCACTAAATGAGGTCTCAAACTCAGTGCGCGACCAGCTGACCACCAACATACATGTATAACACATGGATACAACACGTGTACATACTAACTCAGCGACCGCCTGACTTCCAGCACTACACCAACATACATGAATTCACACATGGATACAACACATGTGCATATTCACACAGCAACCACCTGACTTACAACACTACACCAACATGCATGGAATCACACATGGATACAACACGTGTACATATTCTCACAGCCAGGTATATACTTAGACTAATACATATACCATCACACATACATGAATTTTCACAGACAGCACAGAAATGCCATCACTGAAGGAACTGGTAAGGTTTGCATATAAGGAATCACACAGGTACAGATTATAATAGATATACAAGCCTGGATTTTCTACAGATATCCACACATACATGGAATCAGAGACATGCTGATACTAACATGGAACCAGACTACTGTCACACATACATTAAATGACACAAATGATCATACATGCCTGACCTCACGGACATGGTGAAACATACATACATGGAATCACACAGATGGTTACACACACGGATGAATTCATTCACACACTTGACCCTGGTGACCCTCCATCTTCATTCTCCCTAGCAACAAGATTCCTGCAGTCACTCTGTCCCCCCAGCAGTGACTCCTCACCCCTAATAACAGGATGAGATGTGCTCCATCAGCAAGCTCAGCTCCATGTCACAAAGAGAGTAACACAATTATTATATCTGGAGGTGTGTGTGTATATGTGTGCTTCTATATCCATAGAGTAACAAGGGGTAATACTGAGGGCAATAGGAGGGTACATAGAGATTATTAGCTACATTAGTGGGGCATTAGCTGTCACTCTGTCTGTCTTATGAATATAGAAATTGATAGCAGACAGTTCACCCAGGCTAACCATTATATTCCCTATATTACAGTAGGTGTCACTTGGCATCTCGGTGGTGGGGGGTTAAATAAATGCCCCCTCCATCCAATCTCTCGTTCTATAAATCATCTTGTTAACGCTGTACTCACCCTTGATATATTTGCATGTTTCTGTCACATCACCTCAGTCCCTTCTTTACGTGATACATGTCAAGCTCTTTAATTATTTCCAGATAGGTTTTACTTTCTAGCCTATATATCATGTTATCAGCTCGGTCTAGTTTATACCTCCAGAACTGTACACAATACTAAGGATGAAATCTCACAAGTGACCTATACGGCGGCGATATAACCGACCTGTTCCTGCTACTAATACCTTGTCCTATACAATGTACTATTCCACTGGCTTTTGACATTACATGACTACACTGCTTCCTCACCATCATATCATATAACACACAGGTCCTAATGCTGTTGCCGACAGTACATTATCATTCACTGTATAAGCTGCAACTGATATTTCTAAATTATATTACAAATGTCCACAGTTTGATTGACAAGCGATGATGCATATAATATATACGTATCACTAAAGACAGCGACCAATCAGCCAGCTGGGTCAGCTTGGACATTTGACCCCATTTACACTTGGACATTGAACCAAATACGTTCAGACAGGTGATAGCGATGGAGAAGATTCTTAAGGGCTAATTCCTCTGTTTAATAGAGACTGCAGCTGTTCTATTCACGGCCACCACTGGGTGTTAGAGACCACGTATCTATCACATCACACAGCTGTGCTTGGAAAATAAGCCCCCAGCCTCTTATTGGGGTATCAGGCTGATAAATGATACTTATCTCTATAAAAGGGAAAGAGCCTTTAATTAATTGCTTCAATGGAAATCATCATCATTCTTCCCCACGTGCTCCACTCTTAGTGCTGGGAGCAGGGGGCTGCCACTTGTGGACTGGCTTTGGGAAAACAATTAAGCAGCCGATACAGATGGGTGAGCTATGTGCATCCAGTAATGGAGAATGGAATTCTATCTCGGAGTCGGGTGCATGGACAATACCAGGCTTCACACTGGGCAGTGTCCACACACATCTGCTTGTTGAGACTGTTGGACATCATGGGATGGAGAGAGAGGGAGGGACAGAGAGATATAGGAAGAGAATATATATAGGGACAGGTAACGTGGTGCATAGACCGGGATCAGCGGTGTAGATAGTGATGGGGGATATTTGGATCAGACTAAGAGCTCCCTGTGTATTAGAAGGATTGAGTGCACTATGTGATTACCAGAGATAATGTGGTGTTTGTGTGAGAGGGAGGCAGATCTGGAGAGGTACAATTACACAAATTAAGATGAGGGTGGAGGATAAGACAGAGGGGATAGAGGGCAGATGTGAGAACCGGGGAAGAGAGAGAGAGAGAGAACTGGGAAGGAGGGAGAGCCGGAGACAGTAGCTATTGTGATGATCTTGAATGGAGAAGCAGAGAAGGATACCAGGCACAGCCACACACACAGAAAATGAGGCAGAGAGGACTCATACAACAATATATAAGAGAAGCTTGGCCACTCTGACAGACAGACAGACATCTCACCTGTTCCCTGGTCTCTCTCCCCACATCACACGCTCCAATGCATGCCTGTCCTTCCCTTGCTCAGCGAGGGGGTCCCTGGCTGCCTTGAGAAGGGGGGTTGCAGGAGTATCAGTGTCTGCGGAAAAGCCTCAGCTCCCACCCCCCTGCTCTCTCCTCTCCTCCACAGCTGTTGCGCCTCCAGCTTCTCTCCACCTCCACTCCCTCTCCCTTGCCTGTCTGGATCCGCATATTGCTTCTCCCTCCCTGTGTCTCCACCCTCTACACCCCTCCACACATCACCCACCTCTCCTTTGTCAGCCTTCCCTCTCCCCTCTCTGGCTGCTCCTCTACACTCAATTTCAGCACCTGGACAGCGCCAGAGACAACTCGCTGTTGTCACATGTGCACGTTACACCTGGATATATCAGACTCAGCAGAGCAGGCACAGGACAAAGGCTTGTACAGAGTAATAGGAGGGGATATAGGGGGGAACAGGAGGTGTTAACAGAAGGGGTTAGATGTAATAATAGGATGAGAGATTATATGTATTATATATATTATATAGTGCCAATAATATTACACAGTGCTGTACAGAGAATATACTCATTCATATCAGTCCCTGCCCTATTGGAGCTTACAATCTAAATTCCCTAAAACACACAGTCTATGGTCTATTTTGTCAGTAGTCAATTAAAATATCAGTTAGCTATTGGAATGTGGGAGGAAACTAGAACACCCGGAAAAAAACACGCTCAGGCATGGGGAGAACATACAAACTATACGCAGATAGGACCATGGTCGAAATCAAACTTGTGACCCCAGTGATCTGAGACAGCAATGCTAACTACTGTGCCACCATGCTGCCCCCAGTTGTAAATTTATATAGATATAATTAAGTGATTCACAAAATAAACAGCAGAAATATGTAAAGACAATATTATTAATAGCCACCAAAAATGCATATAATTTGAATGCAATAAACACACGGCCTGACAAGGACAAGGCTGGCAACTGTGCAACAGACACATGCAGAAAAAGACACATACAAATAAAACCCACCTCCCCCCACACACAACACAATCGTGCCATGAAGCATTATATACATAAGACAGACTAGGGTATTATAGTATATAATATATGGACTATTACAGCTATAGAGAAAGGTTATACAGGGGCAAACGCAGGACTTGTAGAGGGGGGTTTCCACACCACACCACCAGTGGGCGTGACCAGCATGTATGGAGCCATGGCTATAATATTAAACTTGCTGCACTCCAACTCTTCCTATCCCTATAATATACATGGACAATGCTGCGTGCACTACTGTTAGGTGCACGCAGCTTTCCCTCTTCAAACAGCCATGTGAAGCGGGAGCAGGGTCCAATCACCTCAATTATACAGTGCCCCAGGCTTGGATGGGGGGTTTCCAGGCACTAGGAACCCCCCCCCCCCCCTCGGTTTTTAGGAGGATTTATATAAGGAGGGGGCAATATGGATTATAAGGAGGAGTCATAAGGAAAGGCTATATGAAGTAACATTAAGAGGTATAAAGAGATTATAACATTAGGAGGTATAGAGAGATTACACGGAGTAACGTTAGGAGGTACGGAGATATTACACGGAGTAACGTTAGGAGGTACAGAGAGATTACACGGAGTAACGTTAGGAGGTACGGAGAGGTTACATGGAGTAACATTAGGAGGTACGGAGAGATTACACGGAGTAACATTAGGAGGTACGGAGAGATTACACGGAGTAAAATTAGGAGGTACGGAGAGATTACACGGAGTAACATTAGGAGGTACGGAGAGATTACACGGAGTAACGTTAGGAGGTATAGAGAGATTACACGGAGTAACATTAGGAGGTACGGAGAGATTACACTGAGTAACATTAGGAGGTACGGAGAGATTACACTGAGTAACGTTAGGAGGTACGGAGAGATTACACGGAGTAACGTTAGGAGGTATAGAGAGATTACACGGAGTAACGTTAGGAGGTACGGAGAGATTACACGGAGTAACGTTAGGAGGTATAGAGAGATTACACAGAGTAACATTAGGAGGTACGGAGAGATTACACGGAGTAACGTTAGGAGGTACGGAGAGATTACACGGAGTAACGTTAGGAGGTACAGAGAGATTACACGGAGTAACGTTAGGAGGTACAGAGAGATTACACGGAGTAACGTTAGGAGGTACGGAGAGATTACACGGAGTAACGTTAGCAGGTACGGAGAGATTACACGGCGTAACGTTAGGAGGTACGGAGAGACTACACGGCGTAACGTTATCAGGTACGGAGAGATTACACGGAGTAACGTTAGGAGGTACAGAGAGATTACACGGAGTAACGTTAGGAGGTACAGAGAGATTACACGGAGTAACGTTAGGAGGTACAGAGAGATTACACGGAGTAACGTTAGGAGGTACAGAGAGATTACACGGAGTAACGTTAGAAGGTATAGAGAGATTACACGGAGTAACGTTAGGAAGTACAGAGAGATTACACGGAGTAACGTTAGCAGGTACAGAGAGATTACACGGAGTAACGTTAGGTGGTACAGAGAGATTACACGGAGTAACGTTAGGAGGTATAGAGAGATTACACGGAGTAACGTTAGGAGGTACAGAGAGATTACATGGAGTGAAAGAAGGAGGATATATAGAGTAATATGACGCTTTATAGATTGAGGTTATATGGAGTTATTGGAGGTGTTATAAGGAGGAGTTATATGTAGTAACAGAATGAGATATAGGGAGGGTTGTATGCACTAGATAGAGTAAGAGGAAGAGTAGAAAGGTTATAGGGAGGAGTCGTGTAGTGATCAGAGGATCTATATGGAAGCTATATATGAAGTTATATGAGGAGTTACAGGGAGTAATAGTAAGAGTTATAAGGAGATTATATAAGGAGTAATCCGAGGTTTTATAAGGAAATGTTATATGGAATAGTAAGAAGTGATATAGGGAGGGGTTATATTATTATTATTAATTATTATTTATAGGGCACCACAAGATTTCCGAAGTGCTGAACAGAATACAGACAGTGGACCGTACAAGAAAAACAGTACAGAACAATAAACAACGCCAGGACTCCAAAAGCTCCAAGCATAGCTAGTGCAGTGATGTTGGAGCAGAAGAATAGGTAGAGAGACAGGGGGGAAGAGGGCCCTGCTTGTAAGAGCTTACACCCTTAAGGGAAGGCAAACAGACAGGAGGCACAAAGGGAGTCATAGGAGGGGATGAAGCGTAAGGAGTGAGTAGCGGGACAGGCGAAGAGAGAAGGGAGAAGATCAAGCATGGAGAGAAGGTTAGGTGGATGGCTGGTAGGCTTTGAGGACTAGATGAGTTTAAAATGCCCGTTTGCAGATGCACAAATTAGGGGACAGACGGAAGGAGTGTGGGAAGTCGTTTCAGTGGAGGGGCTCAGCCCGGGAGAAATCTTGGATTCTGGAGTAGGATGAGATGATCACAGTGGAGGAGAGGTGACGGTCATTGGCCAATTGTAGGGAACGGGAGAGTGTGTGAATGGAGAGGAGGTTGGAGATGTATGGGGCTGTAGGGGAAGGGGAGCCAGTGTAGGGCAAGGCAGAGAGGGGAGGCGGAAGAGGAGCAGCATGAAAGGAAGATAAGTCTCGCAGCCTTATTAAGTGTAGAATGAAAGAGGGCGAGATGGGAGAGGGGTAGGTCGGTGAGGAGAAGGTTACAGTAATCAAGATGGAAAATGATGAGTGCTAGGATAATGGTTTTGGTGGAGTTGGAAGCAACAGTTGGGAATAATGGGAGGAATTTGTATTGATAAAAACAAGCTGAAAAACAATTGAGCAACAATAACCGCTCATAAATATAAAATGATATATATAATCAAAAGTCCACCAAGTCCATTTACCCTGAAAAACTAATGTCCATTGCCCAAGCCAAATGGTTACCATTTAAAGAGCATCTGTATATGTTATACTGATGCTGTTTTATTTTAGACTTCAGTCTTCCTGTAAAGTTATTCATTCAAACACCTTCCTATAATGTTAAATTGTTCCTACTTTTCTTGACCTCTAAAGACTTGATCCATCTTAGTTTTGACAAAATGAGATCCTTCAAAAATAGGAAAGGCTCCAGGTTAATCCAAACTCTTGTTCTTGTGTGCCGGTGATAATATTTTGTTATCAGATAACTACTGTAAAATATTACCACTGGCTCTCGCAAATGAATGTGTCCCCCTGACAGCCGTTAATCAGAGGGAAACTTTTAGCCTCCCTATAAAAAATGTTTAGCCAATCAACAAACGGTCCCAAGATACTGTACTGTATACACAGATCGTCCTGGTCTTCTCCAGCAAAGACTTTAGCCTGGTCTAGACCAACAACATAATGGCCTCAAAGCTTTGAATCTCCCAAACATTCCCCTTTCTTTTGACATTCATTAGGGCTTTTAGCCTCCAACGACACCAAGCTCTTTACTTTTGGGTAACATAATCAACAATGACACCGTCGTGGACTCTCAAGCAACTTTCATATACATCCACTAGAATTGGAACTAGGAGGTATTTACCTTTCTTCTAAAACTGTCTTGTTATACTGGCTGGTCCCAGGGCCTTCTTTTGACACAAGTTGTCTACAGCCTCCTTAACCTTTTCCACTATTAATTCTGCTCTCGAGGGTTAGAAATCCAGATCATCAGTGTTCGGTATAAGAGATGTCTTCAAAACCTGTGATATTTTATTTTTATCCAAAATGTTTTGTTGTACAATAAATCAGCATAGTACGTTCAGACCAGCCGGTCTATCCTTTGTCCTGACTCCATCCCCTCCAAATAGAGTGACAGCATCCACCTTAATGGTTCTGCTGAAGAATGTCTTTCTTCTTTTTTTTTTTTTTATCTAATTTTGTCTTATTCATTTTGTATCATACTTAGGACACAAATGTCTGGAACAGGAGTAATTTTCCAGATTCTTGAAATACTGTACTGTGTAGAAAAATGTAATTTCCTGCAAGAAGGATCTTAAAAGCCCCTGCACAACAGAATCGTTTACCAGACTGGCATTGTGTCTCCATAGACCTCTACTTACTTCGTGGTGCTTACTAGCACCCAAACGGAGATATAGGGCCACATGGTCTAATAAGGAACTTATATTTTTACTCCTCGTGTTGATGACTTCTGCAGGACTCGCACAGGCCAAAGTCATTTTACTGTTTCTTTTACCTCCTGGATTTCTATCATCTTGTTCAAATACATCATATTTGCCACTATTCACCATTCTGCCAGTGGATCTGTCACTTGGTGTCCTAGCAACATTGAGATCCTCTGCCATAATCACTGGAACAGATGTAAAGAGATACTGCTTAACTTCATGGAGTAATCACATTCTACCTGTCACTGTCTGTGGACCGTAGATATTGACGAGTGGAAGCGTCCTGCCTTTAAGGGTTATCTCCAGAAGTAGACACATGTCCATCAATACCTCTGTCGCTCTAGGTACAGTCACGGAATTGCAGCTCCTCCACAGTCCTATTTGCCATTCCTTCACAGCTCAACGTAACCGTCCTACTGCATATAGGTGTGTCTCCTATACATCAGCATCTAGGTATTTCAGATGGTCATAGACGTTATCTCTAGTTTTCCTGAGCTTAGTGCTATTCACGTTACTTGAAATCACTTGTCAGAAAAAAACATCATAGAGCGCATAAAGAAGACAAAAAGGAGTAGAAACATGTCTCATCATTATATATCAGGTTCAGCGTCACCGTGCTGATCACCTTACTGTGCTCTGTGCCTTGGTTCTCCCCAGTCTTATGGAGAATAATGATTCAGTTACCTGTTGTTCCCGGGAAATGCTTTTCTGGGGTGGGGAACGTATACTCGATGACAGTAACACCGACAACAATGACACCGACATGAAAATCACGATTACCATCAATGCGACTATGAGTATATATATCTACATACCATAATTTAGATGTACAGCATCTCCGTCACCTTAAATTGTGACTAGACAAAAAGCGGCGACTGGTAAGCTCGTCATTTACACTGCTTAGAGTGCAGCAATGGGTGGGCCCAGTGCCAGAATACATTATAGAGGTGGTGGGTCCACCCATTGCCGCCTTAAAAGCGGCAATCGCACTCAGAGCGCTCTCTATACTCACTGTCGCATTGATGGTAATCGTGATTTCTTTATCGGTGTCATTGTTGTCAGTGTTATTGTCAACGGGAAAGTGACTATCATCACTCTTCTGTTGTGTCTTCTGCTGAACTTGTTAATATTATCCCAGACATTAAAACCTCCTCTTCTAGGACATCTGCTTCTGCTGCCTGTCTCTCATCTGGAGCGTCCCTATAAATGTTGTGCCAGGCACCTGGACAGTCTATATGAGAGTGGCTATAAACCGCACCTATCATTCACATAGGTAGCCCTTACATGGCCAACCTCACTGCACAAATTCCACTTAATGATTGTGCAAACCCCTGTCACATGATCAGACTTCCTATCCTCCATCATCATCAGCTATTTATATAGCGCCACTAATTCCGCAGCGCTGTACAGAGAACTCCCTCCCATCAGTCCCTGCCCCATTGGAGCTTACAGTCTAAATTCCCTATCACACATACACACGTCTATCCTTAAAACATGTCCTGGGCTAGACTCAATATAAACATACTCCTCTCTCATGTCCAATGAAGAATTAGGGAGACGCTGGGTTACATGGCTATGTTGCTGCAGTTTTACCTAAACACTTAACCACCAGTCCAGACACCACCGCCATGTTTATTCTTTGTCAGATCTGATGCTAGATCCCAATGCCTCTTGAGACAGATCACAGTGTCCCGGGGAGTCATTGCTTCATTACAAAAAAATATTGTTACACCGACTGTCTGGCTTGGAAAACTGGAATAAAATTTAACTTACTCCAACCTTCCATGTCCTTAAACTTACTGAAATATGCTCAGGATCTATCCAAGTCAGAAATAAATTTAAAATCCATATCATATATTTGTCTATCTGGTAGTTTTTATATTGCTAATATGTTTTATGGTACAAAACCCATCTGGTGACATAACTAATCTAATATCTTCTCTCTGGCAGCGGCTCTCGTGTCCCTGACCACACTAGTTCCATATAGTTTGTATTAGAGCTCAAATATGGTGCTCCATGACTCCTTGCATTTGGAGGGGGCACATGGTCAGATCCACTATTTGTTCTACCTCTGTAAGCTTCCCTCACCCTCATTCACCTCCTGTATATTATCATCTGTATAGTCGACTTATCACTAGGCAAATTTACAACGTCACAACATATTATCAACATTTTTGTCCGCACTGTCCCTATGTATGGCATAATATCACTGAACATGTTAGCAAGGTAATTCTCTTTTCCCTGCCGCATTTCTGCAGGGTTCCTGTATTACTTTGCTGAGTTGTATTGGCATTTCCATTCTTTCACACTGCTCCTTAACACTGCCCCCTGGTGAATGTGGGGATAGCACAGGTACTGCAGCTCTTTACTGCTGTTGCTGAATACTGCCCCCTGGTGCTTGCAGTGATAGCATAGGTACTGCATCTCTTTCCTGTTGTTGCTGAATAGTGCCCCCCGGTATTTGTGATGATTGCACAGGTACTGCATCTCTTTCCTGTTGTTGCTGAATAGTGCCCCCTGGTATTTGTGATAATTGCGCAGGTACTGCATCTCTTTCGTGCTGCTGCTGAATACTGCCCCCTGGGACTTGTGGTGATCACACAGGTACTGCATCTCTTCTCTGCTGTTGCTGAATACTGCCCCCTGGTGCTTATGGTGATAGCACAGGTACTGCATCTCTTCCCTTCTGCTGCTGAATACTGCCCCCTGGTGCTTATGGTTATAGCACAGGTACTGCATCTCTTTCCTGCTGCTGCTGAATACTGCCCCCTGGGACTTGTGGTGATCACACAGGTACTGCATCTCTTCCCTGCTGCTGCTGAATATTGCCCCCTGGTGCTTATGGTGATAGCACAGGTACTGCATCTCTTTCCTGCTGTTGCTGAATACTGCCCCCTGGTGTTTGTGGTGATTGTACAGGTATTTCTGCCCTTACCTGCTGTTGCTACCAAACACTCGTGAGATTTCAAACAGTTTTTAGCTTTTCTCAGCAAAATGAGTGTCTCTTACAATAAATGCAAGGCCCATACTTAATGAATTAAGTTTGCCATCATATAAAGTTTATTTGATTAGATTTTCAGCCTTTAGTTTTTAAACACAATTAATCTGTTTTTCTGTTATCAATTTTTTTTTTTTTTAAGCCTCTATTTTTGGTTTATAAGTGAACACATTTTATATGCGAGGCACAGCTTAGGTGCACGTTCTGCCCCATTAAGACTGCATTGGGATTTATACTGGCTGTTTGAATCCACTCAGCCTCTTTGATGTTCCTGGCCTTGGAGAATTCCTTTCATTAGGCACGTCCATCTTTACTATAGCACTGCTCATTCCTGCCACGTCTCTGCTCTACAGGCGGACAAACCTGTCATGTCTTGAAGACTGCAGCCTTCATCATTGCTGCTCTTGTTGGGTCTCGATCTCCAGCTTAAAGACTGGTTCCCAGGTTTGTTGTAGCCACAGCTTTAACAGTACTTTGTTTTACTGGCTGCAAGGGCTTCTCTGCAGATTGTAGTTTAGTTGTATCCACTGGCACAGTCACATTATAGCCTCTTCCAAGTCCCCCATCACCTGACTGGGATCGAGTGTGACTAAGGCACCGTAGCCTGGATACTAGCACTTGGAGGTTTGCATACCTGGTCCTGCCTGATATACGGTTATTGCTGCATATTTTCTTTGATTTTTCTTCCATTTGAAGCTATTACATTTCCTATGTTTGGATTTTTGTTTGAGGCAGTTGTATTTGCTGTTTTGGTGCTAATGTGTCAGACCAAACCTTTTTCTTCTTTACTAAATGCACTTTCTTTCATTAATACTTCCACGTTCACTGCACCTGATCTGGGGACATTCACATCACATTGCTGTAAAATAACTTTTGTCTATTTGAGCCAGGGAGATGTCTCCCAGTACAGGCCTTGAGTCCTGGGGCTTGCCTGGAGAGCTTCCCTACCCAGGGTGACCCGATGTGGAGTTATACAAGTAGTTATATGCATACCTCTCAACTGTCCCAACAGCCAGGAGGAGTAGGAGTTCTATAGAGTGAAAGGAGAAGTTATAGGGAGAAGTTATATGGAGTAATAGGAGGAGATATAGGGTGGAGTTATATGGAGTAATAGGAGGAGATATAGGGTGGAGTTATATGGAGTAATAGGAGGAGATATAGGGAGGAGTTATATGGAGTAATGGGAGGAGTTATATGGAGAGTTATATGAACAATGGAGGAACCATAATTCGCTCTTAGATAAAAGACAGTAAATATACATCATCATTTACTTATATAGCGCCACTGATTCTGCAGCGTTGTACAGAGAACTCACATCAGTCCCTGACCCATTGGGGCTTACAGTCTAAATTCCCTAACACACACACACACACACACACACACACACACACACACAGACTAGGGTCAATTTGTTAGCAGCCAATTCACCTACCAGTATGTTTTTGGAGTGTGGGAGGAAACCGGAGCACCTGGAGGAAACCCACGCAAACACGGGGAGAACATACAAACTCTTCACACATAAGGCCATGGTCGGGAATCGAACTCATGACCCCAGTACTGTAAGGCTGAAGTGCTAACCACTTAGCCACCATGCTGCCCTCACATATCCACATAAATATCCACATATTTACAAACTGGTTACCTGGTAAAATGTTGATAACAATATCAGAGCATCAATTTCTGTAAAAAAAAATATGGTAAAAAACTTTAGCTTTAGAGTTCACAGCTGTTGGGGAAAAATGGGCAATAAACATCAAAGTTATTCATGTAGATAAATACCTTCCCAGAATTTTACATACTTTCTACTTTTCTTTACCCCTAAAGACTTAATCCACCTTAGTTCTGACAAAGTGAGATTTACAGCCTTCAAATATAGGAGCTCATGGTGATCAGTTCCATAATGTTCTGCTTCCCCAGTAATCAGTCATAAAATGTTCCAGCGTTTCCTCCTGATGACAACCCAGAGGACAATTCCTATCTGAATGCATAAGAATTTTAAATTACTGCTGACAAACTTTTTGATAACCAAGATATGTCAAAAAACTTTGCCGGAAGTCTCGACCTATTTAACTTTAAATTTTCTTGCAAAATTCTATCTACACAGTCTCGGAGTGCAAGTTGGGAACAAAAGAAGGTCCTGCATACTTTATAATAAAGTTATTTTCTTGACTTATTCTCAATATAAGATTTCTCTATTGCCCACTTCCTCAGAGACTTGAGACCAGATTCCAGATGGTGTGGAGTAGTTCTGCGTCCATCTACCCCTCTGGAGACCACCACCTCGCAGCCAATATTCTGCAAAAGGCAATATCCAATTCCTGATACTGTTAACCCACAGAGAACCAATATATGAGTCCAAGTTTCCAAAATGTACTCTTAAGAACAAGGAGTCAAAGAATACCCTTGGGTTCAACATATCCAAACCAATATCTTTTCTCTGTAGGTAAGTGATCCCCAGACTAGAGAGCCTGGCTGAAAAAGATTCTGTTACAGGAAAAATTACAGCAATATATCAATAAACAAACCAGAAAAGTTTATATCATTGTAATCCTTTCACTGTAGATCAGCCTCCAGGCTCTCCACCTCTGAAACTTTGCATTTCCGATTTCCAACTTCTCCTCTCCAATTTAACCTGGCATTATCTTCCTTACCAAATTTCACCCCTGAGATCTTAATATGGACGGAGGCCTTTGCAAATTCAGGCAGATCAAAAGCAGGATCCCCTAGCTGTGTCCATAAAGCTTCAGTCTTTTTATGGTTGACCAGAGACCATGAGGCCACTGAATAGCTTCTGATGGCAGAAGATAACATCTGGCCATCGCAAGGCTCAGACACCACTACAGTCACATCATCCGCATATGCGGCTACAGTCAGAGGCAAGCAGTGGGAGACCGGTACCCTTTGAAAACCACAAACTTGTAATGACCTCAGAAATTGGTCAAAGACAAAGAGTGGACTCAAAGGACAACCCAAAATCACCCCCGCCTCAATTCTGAAAATGTCACCCTGCCAGTTATTAATCAGAGGGAAACTCTCTGCCTCCTTACACAAAGTTTTTAGCCAACCAACAAATTGTCCCGCGATACCGTACTTATAATCATGATCTATTTTATCAAAGGCTTTAGCCTGGTCTAGACCAGCAACTTACTTCACACACCCAAGTGTTTTGCTTCTCTTAAACATTTATTAAGATAACTGTTCCAGAGATGTTCTGCCCTTTTACTGTCAGCCTGATAATAATGCTGGGGAAAGACAGACTAATCTACAAAAAAATCAACATCGAAGATGATTAGTGGCCTCCAATTCTTGATGTCACCAGGCTCTTTACCTTAGGACAACAGAATCAACGATGACTTCCTCATGGATTGAGGTGTGCAGCGCTTTTCAAAACAGCTTTTATTTACACCCACCAGAATTTCGCGATCTTACCTGTTCCCCGTTCCAGCGATTTCTGTCCTCTGACAGCACTCTATCCGGCACTTCTGGGTGTCGGCATCACGTGACCGCAAGCGGGGAGGCAGGGAATTCAAATCCCCTTACTGTTTAAACTCATTCTGACACTGTAGCAGTGTCAGAGCAACAAGTTACCGAGCTTGTCTGACTCCCGGTTCCTGTGTACCTGGTGCCTGTCCCCTGTGCTCTCTCCTCCAGAGCTTCCCTTATACTTGCTGACCGCTTGTGTACCAGTTCTCGGCTCCGTTTGACCCTCCAACTGCTTTCTGAATTGCACCTCATTTGACTTCTCTATTGTGTCCAGTATTGAGCGTGTTACACCTAGTCGCAGGCCAGGGGACCGCAACCTGCGGGTTCACTGCAGCTAACCCACCCATCTTGTGTTGGTTCTTGGTGAAAACCAGGGAACCCGTTAGACTCTGCAATCCTGGTTGGCCAGCACCAATCTAGGTTAACATGAGGAATCCTAAATATCTTTGTACTGTTACAAATTAGAGGATTTTTATAAAACTCTGTTATATTGTCTGGTCCTTGTGCCTTTCTTTGACGCAAGTTGTCAATAGTCACCTTAACCTCTTACACTGTTAATTCTGCTGTCAAGGGGAAGAAACCCAAATGATCAGTATCAGGTTTAGGAGTTGCCTTCAAGAATTGGGCCACCTTTTCTGTATCCAAAACCTTTTTCTGAAACAAGTCAGCATAGTACAATTTCACCACTCCCAAAATACCCACTTGAGACTTTTGTAAACGACTCTGAGTGCCTATGAAACCTGATGTTAATTTTTTTTAAACTCTCAGGTGCCTCTGGGGACCCATAATCTATTTCCAGGATCAAAGACTTGTATCTGCTGTACTGTATAACAGTCTTTAGCCAGTTAATCTTTTGTCCCGCATCCCTCACCTCCGAATAAAGTGACTCCAATTCCTTACGAAGTCTTAGATACTAGAAATACTTACTCTTTCCCCTGCTAACTTGCAGTCTGTTAAATAGAGAAGCGATATCCTTCTTGACATCTTCCCGCCAATCTGCACTGCTTTCATGTTTTAAGAGGGATTTTACCTGACCATGTGCAACAGAATCCTCTACAGACTGGCATTAAGTTTCCACAGCCCTCTACCGACATCTGGGGGTAAATGTATCAAGCTGAGAGTTTTCCGGCGGGTTTGAAAAACCAATCAGATTCTAGCTATCATTTATTTAGTACATTCAACAAAATAATAGCTAGAATCTGATTGGTTGCTATAGGCAACATCTCCACTTTTCAAACCTGCCCGAAAACTTTCTGCTTGATACATTTACCACCTGGGCTCTTTCTAGGACCCAGGCAGAAATACTGGGCCACATGATCAAAATAAAGAACTAATTTTTCACTCATTCTATTAACATCTTCTGGTGGACTTTATTCTACTTCTTCTTTCACCACCAGAGTAAGTGAAACCTGTTTTTCTACCTTCTTGCTCAAAAACATCACATAAATTAGTTTGCAAAATAATCTTGTTCAGGACCTTGAACTCTTTATACAACATTCTGGCCGAGGATCTGTCACTAGCAACATTAAGAACGCCAGTCATAACCTCTGCAACAGATGTAAAGAAATACTGCTTAACTTCATGGAATAAACTGATTCTGGCACTGTCTGGGGTCCATACATATTGATGAGTGTGAGTCTCCTGGTCTGAAGGGTTACCTCCAATAAGCAGACTTCTACCCATCAATACCTCTGTCAATCTATGTACAATCACAGACACTGTTGTAGAAGAAGATGATTCAACTGGCTGTTGCTGAAGGGCATTTTCTATTGGCCATTGGACACTTTCTGGCTGGTGAAGCTCTTGCCTTGTAGGCCATCTCCTGCTGAACTTCCTGCCATGTTCGTATTGACCCTGACATCAATGTCTCATTTTCCAAAGCCCAGGGTTGGTGGGGCACCAAAAAACAACTTACCTGATCGCATCGTCGGCACTCCTCCTCCCTGTTCCATTAGCACTGAATGTCGAGCGTGGCGTCATCACGCCCAACATTCAGTGAGGAGCGGCGCAGAGAGGAGCTACAAGCATGAAGACAAAAGGGAAGAAGGAACGAAGGAAAGGGGGGAGCAGGATCGCACAGAGTGATGAAGGGGGGGAGCAGAATGGCAAAGAGTGATGAAGGGGGGAGCAGGATGGCAAAGAGTGATGAAGGGGGGAGCAGCATGGCACAGAGTGATGAAGGGGGAGCAGAATAGCACAGAGTGATGAAGGGGTGAGCAGGATGGCACAGAGTGATGAAGGGTGGAGCAGGATGGCACAGAGTGAAGAATAGGGGAGCAGGATGGCACAGAGTGAGGAAGGGGGGAGCAGGATGGCACAGAGTGAAGAATAGGGGAGCAGGATGGCACAGAGTGAGGAAGGGGGGAGCAGGATTGGACAGAGTGATAAAGGGGGACCAGGAGAAGGAGGAGCAAAAGCAGCATGGCACAGTGTGAGGAAGGGGGGCCAGGTGAAGGGGGGGGGCAAATGCAGCATGAAGGGTACAGTGTGATGATGAAGGGGCACAGTAATGTGTGTATGATGGCACAGGGCTTGTGGCAATGTAATGTGTGTGATGGCACAGGGGGCTTGTAGCAATGTAATGTGTGTGTGTGTGGTAGCACAGGGGGCTTGTGGCAATGTAATGTGTGTGTGATGACACAGGGGGATTGTGGTACTGTAATGTGTGTGTGTGTGTGTGTGTGTGTGTGTGTGTGTGTGTGTGTGTGTGTGTGTGAATGATGGCACAGGGGGCTTGTGGCAATGCAATGTGTGTGTGTGTGGTGGCACAGGGGGCTTGTGGCAATGTAATGTGTGCGTGATGGCACAGGGGGCTTGTGGCAATGTAATGTGTGTGTGTGTGTGTGTGTGAATGATGGCACAGGGGGCTTGTGGCAATGCAGTGTGTGTGTGTGATGGCACAGAGGGCTTGTGGAAATGTAATGTATGTGTGTGAGGGCACAGGGGGGTTGTGGCAATGTAATGTGTGTGGTAGGTGATGGCTATTTAATGGGTGCTATTTTGTTTGTGGGGTGATGGGGGGCCAATTTAATTTAATAGTGAGGACTATTAATTTAAGATGGGGTAGTTTGGAGGCTATTAATTGAATGTGGGGGTGAGATTGGGAAGAAAAAGGTCTATTTATTACATGTGAATATTAATTATTTAAGGGCAGTGACGGTTGCGAGAAATAGGTATATTTATTAAATGTAAATACTATAAATTTATTACTGGAGCTGTTTGGAGGAAGGGAAATAGGTTTATTTATTATATGGGAATACTGTTACTTTAATGTTGGGGTTGGTTGGAGGGATATAGATCTATTTATTAAATGGAATAATATTATTTTAATATTGGGGTTGAAGGAAGGCCTAATTATTAATCATGGCTGCTATTGAATTACGCCAGGGCTGGTTGGAATTTTCTAAATATACCCATGTTTTTTCCAAATAGGGCCCCCAACATTCCAGGATCCAGAAAAGCTGCAACTAAAGAAACCTGCAGCCACGGGTGGTGAAACTGACAAGAACAGGTAGGAGAGAGCAGAACAGTCTGTCAAGTGTTCTGGTTCTAGTGGGACAATCCCGATTTTTGGCGACTGTTCTGCCCAATCTAAGGGGCAGGTCAAGACTGTGTACTCTTTATATACACACTGCATTCATTATATACTACACTATGGTGCTATCTGTCCTTCATGGGCTTACCACACCCCTTCTAGTAATTTGGTTATGCCTCTCTAGTGGCTGGTCACACCCTCTCTGGTGGACCTCTACCATTGTATACTCCCTGTGGGCCCTTTATGCCCCAGTTCGACACTGCCAAAGCCTCTTCGTCTACCACCAAACCCTTTTCTGGAGAATCCTTACAAATGTTGTGCCAGGCATCTGAACAATCTTTATATATCGGTGGCCAATTCTTCCACATAAATTGCACATAACATTCACACAGGTAGCACTTACATGCCAAGCTCACTACACAGATTACACTTAAGGACTATGCAAACACTGGCCACATGACCAGACTTCTCACATTTATAACATGTCCTGGGCTGACCTACAAGGAAACATACCCCTCTGTCATGTCCAATGAAGAAAGAATTTGGCATATGTTGGGTTACATGGTTATACTGCCGTAGATTTACCAAAACCCTCCAACCACTAGTCCAGACACCATCAGTATCTTTGTCGAGTCTGACACTAGATTGCAATGCCTCCTGAACCAGATTACAATGTCCTGGGAAGCTCTGCTTCATTCCAAAATATTATTGTTATACTGACTGTGTCTAACTTAGAGATTGGAATAAAACTAAACTTATTCCAGCATTCTACATCCCTAAACTTGCTGAAATTGGCCCAGAATCTATCCAGATCAGACGTGAGATTAAAACTCACATTATACCCTTGCCTATGTTTATTCCTGCCAATATGTTTGTTGGTACAAACCCCATCTGGTGACACAATAACTCGCGTATGACATATCTTCTGTCTGGCAACTCAACTCCTCTCTGGTACCTTTGCTTCTGAATCTGACCACATTCCTCCTCCTATTATGCCAGGAGGAACCCAGCCAGATCCATTATTTGTATTATATTCTTGTGTACCATTTTTTTTATTATAATAAATATTTTTCAGAAATATTTTTGATGGAGGTTTTTATTGAACATGATATCTTGTGCATAAGGGATTGTTCTATAATTATTCTGCGGTGTTCGGAGATTTCACAACAGTATGTAAATGAGATGAGATGGTTTTTCATGCACATTGTCTGCTTGGAGAGACACAAGGGTCACCTGCTCCACTCGCCTGTAGGAGACGTTTGCATTAGATTGAGAATCCATATTTTCAGAGTTTGAGAAAGGTTTGTGTATTAGAGATATCACGAAAGGCCAACTTGACACACACTTGGGTGTTTGTATTTCACCACACAGTTTCAATAAATGCAAATATTTCTTCTTTCTGTTGGGTATCAAAACATGTATTGACCATCTGGAGCCGGATTCGTATAAATTTGGATTAATTGTTATTATATTTTTGATGGATATTATTAGACACCTTTCTTGCATTTATAGTTGTTACTGTGATTCCGCATTAATATTTATTGCTATATTTAATATAGTTATTATACTGATAAATTGTTTTAGAATTTTTTTCATTCATTATTACTATATGACCTCCCATATCTAGTACCTTGACACTAGATAATGCATGCTGGGAAAACTCGCCAGATTCATACTTTAAAGCTACTTATATATAACCTCCAATAATTATTTTAATAATGTTACTACCCTGAAAATTAAATTATTCAATCAGCCCTATTTCTCCACTCACTCCTCAGTGATATAACCCTAGACTACATGAGCCGGCTAGTTTAGTGGGGGTTTCATTGTGGAAGAAGTAGGGAGTCAATATTATTGAAGATATATTCACAGATACTGCTCTCCTGTCATTCCAGTAAATGCAAAATAGATATTACATTCTCAAGGAATCCTTTTTCATGTTTCTTCAGATTAGACAAGCTGTCCGCAAGCGATGAGACCCTGGGGGGGTGCATTATCCAGAATTCTCCATTAGCAGCGTTACTACTTAAATGAACATAACGGACATTTTTAACCAAGATATATAGTATAGTATGCTACTATCAACCAAACTAATAGCAGTAGGCAACACACAGGAGGTCTGGGCAGATAATATATAAGAGCTCTCGTAGGATGAGTAGAGGGCGGCTGTGGGAGCCCTTCATCAGTTTATTCAGAACTTGATCTCGATCCAAGTCTATGTATAACCTACTCAGATGTACAAAGGTTTCTTCTCCCACACCCAGAAATGCCCCAAATGCCAAAGAGCGGTTGGCACATTCATACATCTAATATGGTCTTGCCTGCTGATAATACGCTTTTGATATGATATGTTGCCCCTTTTATGAACACTTATTGAATATCCATATCCTGCCTCGACAGTGCTGTGTCCGCTGGGGTTATTTGATGAATACATCCATACTACCCAAGATAAAACCTTGGAAACATTGTTCTATGCTAGGAAAACTATGACAAGCAAATGGCTAGCTTTGGATCCTCCCACTACAGTAACGAGGGAATCATAGGAGGAGCCACCCAAGAATGTTCCACAATATGTTTTGTATACATGCAAATGTCTAGATTTGTCCAACCAGTTGGCCTGGGAATATTTAAGAAATGCACAAGACTGGGTTTAGAACTGTAATGACCAGTCTGTGTCTTTGTCCCAGGAGATAGTCCTACTGCTTTTAACCATACAGGAGAGTTGGCTAAATTAACAGGTGTTTTTGAGGTACTATGTATCGTTAAAATAGAGATTTTATATTTTGACCCCCAAAGTAGTGAACAAATATATCATGTAAACTTTTTAAAGGCCTGGAAGGAGCAGGAATATATTTGTACCTCCACTTATGGGTGACGTTGATCGGGTTACCCAGTATCAGAGCCCAGAGTCCCTTATGAGCTATCCCTTATCTTTCAGTGGAAGGAGTCCTTCTTCGGTGCTTTGGTTGCAGATGGGTTTTCTGACACTCAAAGAAGAACCAACTTGGAACGACACGATATTGTTAGTCCACCAGGTGATGTTGTTCACCTAAGACCATATATGCTCCCAAAGAGGAAAAGGGGGGTAGTAAAGTTAAAGATATGCTGAGGCTGGGGGTCACTGAGGAGTCCATGAGCGAATGTTGTAATCCCTCTGTGCTTCTCCCAATATAAGTAATCACTTTGCAAGGACATTTGCAAGATGAATATTATTTCCACATTTAATTCCTACCGACTCTGTACGGACCCAGCCTTATGATCCCTGAATTTCAGTGAACAATTTATTCTCCAAATGGATAGCTCTGATGTGAATCTTGTGGCAGACTTGTGTCTGGACTTTGAGGAGTTAGAGTCTCCTTTGTTGTATTTATTCTGGAAGCTCTTGAGACTGAGATGGTTGCACTCTATGAGGTAAGTTAATCTTCACATGTAGAGGTGATACTTTCCCTCCAGCTATATCTTTTGTGTTTTGTCATCTTCAAGTATGCTTGTTCTTTAATGAGGATTTTCTGTCCTGTACAGGGTTGTAGTGCCGAGCTTCTGCCTTGGCCCGTCTAAAACCACCCTCTAATGGAGGAAGCATGTGGTAGGGTTGAGGTCAGCCATGTGTGGAAGAGGTGAACTTCAATATAGGATAGGGCCACCAGTACGTCTGTTTTTTCCATACTGCACATGTGCACCAAACATGAAAACACATACGTCCATATGAAGATTTTGTTGCATGTTGTCTCCTTACGCTTGGAGAGGAAGGAACGGGTGAGTGTAGGCCAAGTACCAGTAATTGGGACATAGGTAGACCTGGATGCATACACATTTACGCCTGTTTATTTTTGGACAGAAGATTTCAATATGATTTTTAAAGGGGAAAATAAAAGATGTTTTTTTAAATTGTATTTAACTTAATTTGTGTTTGTATTTAATTATATTTTACATGGAGAATGAGACATTCACATTCTCTCGCATAGGCTACTTTTTACATTATTATATTGTGCACAAGTAAATTAATGGGACTTTCGCATTTACTACTAACACTGTTAAGCCACATACGTCATCTCTTCGTTATGCCTGCGCTATCGTGGTGCATAAGTATTAACACTTGCACCTCCTGACCTGCCGCATACACTAGTGTAGCGTTTCGGCTGGACATATTACTGTTAATGTGCTTATTATTGCGTGCATCCTACTCTACATGAGCCTAGTCCTGTGTTGCTGTCCCTGCTTTTGGACCGGTGGTTGAAGTACACGTCTGTCTCTAGAGTCCTGGATCGGAGCCTGGGGCTAGTACAAGATATGGCCACTAGACATGCTCATGGAATGTTGGGATTTTGTTTTAGTTACCTTCTACTAAACTGTATTTGTACATTATAGAACATCTTTAAAAACCTTGGATTACCCCAGGAAATTAGGGTTAGCTGTCTTTTATGGCTATTTATACTCTTTTCCGGCTGCTACGTGATATATTATTAACGCCACAGCATAACTCAGTGTTGTGCAGACGTATAGAGGATGGTATTCATATTAGCTAAGTGATTCATTGTCCACTTGCCCTGAATATTTAATACAGTAGTCCTTAACCCTGGATGTGGGATGTCTTTGTCTTCTTCCCTTGGAGGATCCTTAAAATCTGCTTCTTGTGATGACCCTGTGTCCTCCGCCATACATTATGTAGGATAACAAAAGGGGGAGAGAGTGGTTATGTAACCTGACTCTAGGTAATGATATGATGCAGTCTCCCATTTCACCAGGCACCATGGCAACCTGAGACCTGTCAATCAGCAGCATGCACTGGTATGTATGGATTATCCAGTCAGCGTATAGTGCACAATTAACTCTGCCTGTACATCAGACCCCTCTGTTATAAGTCACCCATTTCATTGATGGATGCCTTTTTTAAACTCCTATAATTGCTGCTTTATGGAAAGCCCCTCAATGTGGAGTCTTAGAAAATATAGTCATTTTCTATTCTCTAAAAAGGATAATTTCTTATTTTTTCTATATGGATTGCTGTTTTCGCTTGAAAAATATTAAAAACCAAGCAAACAAAACTATATATATATATATATCAAAAGCGGAACTAGCGACATGTGGGCTCCGGTGCAGGGAGTGGGGGGGGGGGGGGAGGAGGCCCACAGATCTCCATTGGTCCACCAGCTGCACCAATGGTAGTGCTGACATATATATATTTATATATATACATATATACACATTTTATATATATATATATATATATATATATATATATATATATATATATATATATATATATGTGTGTGTGTGTCTATATATTTGTGTACTATATATATATATATATATATATATATACATACATACACACACTCTATGCCCTCTGTGAATGGGAATTAACATGTCCTCTACAGGATACAAAGTGGATTGCATCTTTCTCCAAATTATAAATAGTTAATAAAAACATCTACAAAAAATAACCGCCCCCATAAGTTTACCGTTATCCAGCCTTACCTTATCTTACTTCTGGAAATAGCTGCACTTTGTCTAGCACAGAAAGACTCTTATGTCTAAAAGTTTGCGATCTCCCTCAGATTTTTAACAGTACTGAAATATCAGGACAGTGAAGCCTATTTAAAAAAAATTCACGTTCTTCCTGTAACCACATCACGGATCTGAGACGTTACGGGACATCTTGCTGAATTATACTACATCTTTTCAGCTTTAGGTTCCTCAAGTCAGAGGGAAATTATGATATGATGTTATTATTTACTTCAGTGGTTGAAGTGGGGTGTATACAGTGGCATGCCATACCGCCACTACAACTACTGCCTTCATTGTAACACTATCTTATTCCAGTCACTTACAATAATATATATACACAGATGTCCAAGTGGGCATTTAGAATTGCTGGTATGGAAATTTAAAGTAAATAGCCTGTACAGTAATCTATTTCACTGGTAAAATAAACAGAAAAGAAAGTAGAGTGTAATGTAAAATTAGTGTCCTTAGGTGAGATGCTCCAGATCTTATATCTATAAGTTGCAGACTACAATAATTCCTTATGATTTAAGTCAGGTGCATCCCAGTAAGGTGACCGATTTTTCAGATTTGCCTGCAGAAATTAAAGAGGGTACTCAGCAGTTTATTGGCAGTCATACATTTGTCATAGAGTATGATGCAGGTACTCACTCTTGTATGTCAATGTGCTGTTTTTGTAGTCAGCTTTCCAGTGCCATCATTCTGGAGTTTGGGGGTAGCCCCTCCCTCCTGTTCATGGAACGCGTTATGCTGCACTGCTGTTCTGGCGCCCCGTTGCCATGGGAATGGAAGTAAACTACGGGAGACCTTGTGGACCAAAAGAGAGTAGTTTGCTGTTCACTGCTGGGCTGTGCAGTTATAGCGCCCGTCCATGCTGTATGTCTTAGTGACTTGGGCGGTATATTTACTAAACTGCCGGTTTGAAAAAGTGGAGATGTTGCCTATAGCAACCAATCAGAATGACAGCTAGAATCTGATTGGTTGCTATTGGCAACATCTCCACTTTTTCAAACTCACAGTTTAGTAAATATACTACTTGGTGTTAATGCTGGCCCTCGCCTTTTCTCTAGCCCAGTGTCAGCATGCACCCCTCCCTGTTTCACCAAGCTACCCCCTCCACTTCTACACATGTTGTAAAAGCTGCCCCGTCTGTTGGGATCCCTACATGCTTCTAGTGGCCCACTTCAAGCACCGAGCGCTGTATATGTGTGTATATATAGATATATATATATGTGTATATATATATATATATATATATATATATATATATATATATACATATACATGTGTAAATATAATTACATGTATATATATATATATATATATATATATATATATATGTATATATATATGTATATATATATATATATATATATATATATGTGTATATATATATATATATATATATATATAGTATGTGTGTACAGAGTTTGTTACCTTGAGGACATTGGTCACATATTCGGAATTGCAGGGATGAGAGACGAGGGTTTATAACACTTCTGCTCCTATGAGCTACATTGTAAGTGCAATTTCTGTTTTTAACAATAAATGCGCTAATAGCATTACACTATGGTGACGTATCTCTCTTTTTAAGAATACACTAACATTGAACTGATTGGTTGGGAGTTGTTGAAATTTATCCCTGCATCAACCCTCTCCAAAAAGGATGATTACAGAGGGGATACAAGCTGAGTGGGTAAACAAAAGCAGACTCTCCTTACCGATTGGCTACAATATTTAGAACAATACGGAATTTAAGGTACCTTTTATTTGGTTATACGATGCTATCGGAATAGCACATATTTGTGGGACCATTAAAGACCACTATTGAGTCAGGACGATATAATTATACAGCGAAGGCTGAATGAGGAAATAGAGCTGGACTGAATCATTACACCTGCCCAGTATTTTCTTACACAAGAGAGATCAATTCGTTGTGCAATTATTCACATCAGTAACTGTGGTTGGTTCTGGTGCGCTATTGATTTCTTCACTTGGTATCAAGTCTAAATTTGCATTATACAGCAATATGCTTTTTAGGTAAAATAGTTAGTTTTTTTTATATTTATTTTTATAATTTATTTTAGATTTTGTTTTCATTTCTGTTTTTTTTTTTTTTTAACAACTTTATTTATTCAAAGTTCAGCAGGTGACATCACACAATTATGTTATGGAAAACAGTAAACATATAAGCCTTTAGATACAGCGTTAAGTGGTGTATATGACATTGTAGTAAATAAAAGTAAAGGATGTTGATTAATCAGCTGGGACCCTGATAGCAATAGGTGCTGAATCGTTTTTGTCAAAGAAAGGAAGAGAGAAGAAATAGAAGAGAGGATTAGAGAATAGATTCATGGATGGAGGCAGTGCGGCGTGCGCTGTGAAAGGTGGGCTAAGAGATAGGGAACAAAAGAGAGAAGAAAGAGAGGGGGAGGGTGGGGGCTAGGAACCAGGATGGACAGGGCTAACAGATTAGACAATTATGTTAAGAAGGGGGGTTTGAATATGAAAGTAGGAAGCCCATACTGAACGATTTGGATGTGTTTTGGATAATGCTGGTTATGTATTTCATTTTATATGTCTACCAGATTCTATAATTGTCTGTGGCGTGGGAGCATGGGTATATTTCTATATCTATTTTATTTATTCTCAACAAAATAGTTTGATTTCATATACAACACCTTTAAAGTTCTCTTTTCCAACTGTGGATTCCTTTCCTTGAGCGCTAAATTCCTATCATACTAGCAGGATAGTATACAACCTATCCAACTGCTACCTTAGTAAGAAGGTGGGAAGATAATACCCATCTAATTTTTGCCTGGACCATTCACAAAGGGGAGAGACATCTACACCTATCCAGTCACTGCCTGGCAGGGGAGGACTGGAAAATTTTAGCCCGAGGGGCAAGTCTCGACTCAGCAGCCCCTATTTTAATGAAAATAAAAATGTAGGTGACCCAGCCCAAGGTAGCCCTCTATGGGACCTGCCAGGGGGGCAGATGCCGCCTTGCCCCCCAGTCCAGCCTGCCCCTGCTGTCTGGAGAATGCACAAAGGGGGTGGGACAGCAACACCCAACCCATAGGCCAACCGAGGAGGGAGCGGGTTTCCTAGTGCCTGGAAACCCCCCTCCAAGCCTGTGGCACTGTATAATTGAAGTGGCTGGACCCTGCCCCCGCTTCACACAGCTCTGCTTGAAAAGGGAGAGCTGTGTGCACCTAACAGTAGTACACGCAGCATTGCCCATGTATATTATGGGGATCGGAAGAGTTGGAGAGCAGCCAAGCGCTGTCTAAAATTTTAGCCACGCCCCCATCCATGCTGGTCACGCTCACTGGTGGCGTGGTGTGGAAACCCCCCTCTACAAATCCTGCGTTTACCCCTGCAACCAATCAATGCTTGGAGAGTTCACAAAGGAACAGGACAGCACCACCCATCCAATCACCTACTAGGAATTTTATAAAGTGAGTAGGACATAATAGTTCATTTGTTCAATGCTGTAAACATTTCATAAAACTATCCATCTGATGCTGCTTGGAGAATTCACAAAGGTGGTAGAATTTTTTAACAAGGTACAGGAGGGAAACATTCTACATAGGAAGAGAAGTATTAGAACACGAGGACATGCACTGAGACTGGAGGGAAGTAGGTTCAGAGGAAATGTGAGGAAAAACTACTTCACAGAAAGGGTAGTGGATAAGTGGAATAGCCTCCCATCAGAGGAGGTAGAGGCTGATACAGTAGAGCAATTTAAACATACTTGGGGTAGACATAAGGATATCCTTACAAAGAACTAAGCATCAAATAGGGTTTGAGGTTACCATAGGTTAAAAAATGGGCAGACTAGATGGGCCAAGTGGTTCTTATCTGCCGTCAAATTCTATGTTTCTATGAATGGCATCACCCATCCATTCACTGCCTGGAAGCTTTGCTAAGCGGGTGCTATGGCATTATCCACTTGCTGTCAGAACAATTCTCACTTCCAATATGTGATGGTGGAAGGTGAATTCTGCCTAGAAAACCAAGATTCCCCCATTGGTTTCTCTAGAATATACTTAACATGTAATCCTTCAGCCTGCAAGGAACTCCTCAATAATGACAATCCTTTAGGGGCAGCACGCAGCTGTGGACATAATATTAACACTGCCGTTCCAGGGGGGGGTGTTTTAATAGTCTGAATCAGGACTCAACAGGATTATGCCTCTTGATCCATGACTTGTCCATGATTACTGCATCGCATAGAGAGTGTGCCGAGCACGTGTAGATAGCAGTCTATGTATAATACTGAAATCATGTCTGACAGGCAGTGCTAACAGTGTATATGTTCAGTATGAATATTATCACTGATATAAACCAGAAATCATGGTATCATGTAGATGCGTTATTACATGCCGTGCAAGAATTCATTTATAATTGAAATAAAAAATAATAAGCGTGGTGCTTTTAATATAGTGTTTAATATAGTGTTATTTGTGCTCCATTTGTCTTGAAAAGGCAATTAAAAGGTTAATGGTTTACTAACACCACTGGCAGCGATAGGGTTAATGGAATGATTAAACCCTCTTGAGCAATAAACGTTTCTTAGAATGTCCCCCGTTAGGTCAGTATAGACTTTAGGGGACACTAAAGATATTCTTCATGCCAGCTCCAGTTAGAGCTGAAAGAGTTAACGTATTGTTTTTCACTATGACAGATAATCCTGGTCTTCTTAGACCCAGTAGCCCTGCGATCATGCAGGGTATAGAGAATAGCCTGTAATCCGTATACATTACACGCTGTATAGAAGTAATCTAGCCATTAGCAATCGTTCATAATGTATCCTGATGGTCTCTCTGGAGTCCCAGACCTTCAGTGACTAGGCCACCAAAAGACGGCACTTAGGATTGTCTGCCTGACATGAAAATGTGATTGGCAGTTGTGAATGGGTTAAATACCGCTGGCTTTCTGGGTTTTTTTGCTATTTTTTTGCAAACCACAAACAGGTTGACCTGCAAGACACATTAGACATGGAGAGAGGGTTGTTTTCTATGCAGAAACACTCTCCACATTTCACATAAATTTCCACTAGAGAATAATACTTGTCCGGGCCTAACCCTATCCCCATGTGAGTAAGGACACTGGTGCCTGCTCTGTACCTTAAATGACCTGCTTAGCACAGAGCTATAGGGAATTCCTATTACTTTCCTTCTCTCATACTTGGCTCTATCGGTGTAGAACAAGTGCCTGAACACAACGGTGGTTAATCCGCAATATTATTAGCCACTCTCTGCACTGCCCATCAATAAATAATTTAATCACTTATTAGATTTCATTAAATCCTACAGCTCTGCATAAAACCCTACTGCAATTTACATTTATGTCCTGAACACTTGCAGCTTCTACCAACTTAGCTCTTGAAGTGCCCCAGTTGTCTTATACATAACATATTATTCACTTGGTACTTGAGGACACTTAAACATGGGGCACAATGGCCAAAAATGTCTCCTTTGGCAACAAATACAATTGAAAAGTTTTGTGTTTCTTTTCTAATGCACAATGTATCCTGAAACTAGAACACTTTGCTTATTTAATAACATGCAGCGTTAAAACACGCAAATTCGCACTTCAGAATTCAGAAAGAGGTTGGTGCCAACATTTCTATTTTGGGAACGTCCTTGAACGTGTAGTATATTTTATATTTACTCTCATCCTTTGCTATTCTGAACCTTATCTCATTCATTTGTACTACGTGTCTGTGCAACTGTGTATGAAATTTATTATCTATTGCTTTAACCTGTGTTGGTCTTGTGTTCATTGATGCATCATTTATGACAGTGGCCCGGCCTCATCTAACCTATTAATACAAATAGTTGTTCTTTTTCTCTGATCAGCTGACCAATTATCTCTGATATAGCTGGTTTGTATTCATTCCAACTATAGCATTCAGTCTAAGGGAAAACGTGTTTGGGGTTTCCTACATTAAGTGGGTTTTCTCAGATAGTGTTGGGAAATGCACAATTAAATAACATAGTGAAACAAACATTGAACAACATCTGAAGACATCCAGAAATAAGTAGCATCTGCTACAAGCTGACCCCGCACGTCTTCTCTGGCTGCACTGGACATTGCAACTAGGTATTTTGGTTTGTTTTTAATTGCCTCAGTTTCTTGCCCTTTATTCTTAAATCCCAATGTTGAACAAATTGCTTTTCTTATTATCCTTTTATGGCATTATCATTAGAGCGATATCATCCTTCTTCCCTGCAACACACACCTTTGTCCACACGGTCCCCTCACTACTCCACTCCCCTCTAATTAACACTTATGAACTTTTGTCCTATTTTTATTCACTAACCGGAACATCCTCATCCTGTCGACAGAAAATAAAAGGTCACATATCTCACAATCATCTTACCTATCTTCCTCTCTCTCTGCTTCTGTTAGCTGGTGATATATCACCAAATCCAGGTCCCCCCACATCCCCCATGCACGTATATCAGAACAATACCGAAATCCAGCAAACCTCAAACACATCACTGGTCTGCCATCATCTTCAACATTTATTTATATAGCACCAGCAAATTCCGTAGCGCTTTACAATTGCCATCTCTTCCAAGGTCCTTTCAATGGGTAGCACGGTGGCTCAGTGGTTAACACTTCTACCTCACAGCACTGGGGTCATGAGTTCAATTCCCAACCATGGCCTTATCTGTGTGGAGTTTGTATGTTCTCCCCGTGTTTGTGTGGGTTTCCTCCGGGTGCTCTGGTTTCCTCCCACACTCCAAAAACATACTAGTAGGTTAATTAGCTGCTATCAAAATTGACCCTAGTCTGTCTGTCTGTGTCTGTCTGTCTGTGTCTGTCTGTGTCTGTCTGTGTCTGTCTGTGTGTGTGTGTGTGTGTGTGTGTATGTTAGGAAATTTAGACTGTAAGCTCAAATGGGGCAGGGACTGATGTGAGTGAGTTCTCTGTACAGCGCTGCGGAATCAGTGGCGCTATATAAATAAATGGTGATGATGATGATGTGCCCTTTGGAACGCACGCTCTGTTTGTGACAAACTTAACTCCATACACAACTTCTTCCTCTCAAACAACCTCAACATCACGCAATCAGACACTGCTTCACCTGCAGCCCTTTCACATGGTGGCCTCCATTTCACCCATACACCCAGACCTGGAGTCAGACAAGGAGGTGGGGCTGGACTACTTCTTTCCCCATATTGCACATCCACAGTTCTCCCAAATGTCCCAACACTCACATTCCGATCTCTTGAAATACATGCTATTTTTAACTCTCTATGCATATTCCTGTGATCTGGAACATTTCTCTGAATGGCTCCTTCATTTCTTATCTTACAACATCTCCACCATCATTATGGGTGATTTCAACATCCCCATTAATTATCCACATTCCAATTGTGCTTCCAAACTACTCTCTTTAACTTCCTCCCATGACCTCTCCCAATGGACTCAATCCTCTGCTCATCGGGATGGCCACTAACATGATCTTGGTTTCTGACGCTAACACTCCTTTTCCCCCTCTCGGACCATCACCTTATCAGCTACAAGCTCTCCCCCAATACTTTACCCTTTCTGCTGTCTAACTCTACCAAGCCTCCTCATAGCCGCAGAATTCTTAACTCTACTGATTTTCAATAGTTTTCCACCTCTCTCCAACAAATTATCTCCCCAATTTATACATTCTCCTCCCCTGATACTGCAGTACCTCATTACTACCAAACCCTAGCAACAGCCCTTAATCAAGTGGCTCCAACGACTCTTCATAATCCGCGTCGACTTTGATGTCAGCCGTGGCACAGTAAAGCAGCACAAAATCTTCAAAAATGTTCTCGCAAAGCAGAACATCACTGGCGTAAATCTCGTACCTCTAATGATTTCCTCTCATATACTTCTATTTACCACTCCTATTGAAATGCTATGGACACTGCAAAACAAACATACATCCAATCTCATCTCTGTTCAGGCTTCGAACCCCAAATGCCTTTTTAACTCATTTAAAACTCTTCTCAATCCTCCCATACATAACCCTCCAACTACCATCAGTGCCCAGAATATTGCTTCCTACTTCAAGGACAAGATTGATAAGATCAGACTAGAAATGTATCATCTCCCTCGACTAGCAATCAGCTCAATTCTTTCCCAGCACCCTCTACACCCTTTCTTCATTTGATCCCATAGATGAAGATGAAGTATCTACTCATTTCTTATGTTCCTACTCTACTACCTCCTGTCCTTTTGATCCTATACCCTCAGAAATCGGTAGAACCGTGTCTCCTGTGCCTATGCCACCCTGAACTAAAATCTGTAATCTCTCTCTCTCTCTCTCTCTCTCTACTGTTTTCTTCCCTTCATTATACAAGCACACAGTGATTACTCCTATTCTGAAGAAAACAAAATTCTGACCCAAACTTTCTCTCAAATTGCCTTCCCATATCTCAGTTCCCATGCCCCTCCATGCTTCTTGAGAGAATTGTCTACACTCGCCTCACACACTTTCTTACCGTACACAACCTATTGGATCCTCTTCAGTCAGGCTTTCATTCTCAACACTCCACAGAGACTGCATTGATTACGGTTGTCAATGATGTGATCACTGCTAACACCAAAGGTCATTACTCATGTCTAAATCTTCTGAATCTCTCTGCTGTATTTGACACTGTTGGTCCCTCTCTCATCATACAAATGCTACAATCCCATTATACACTGTCCTAACCTGGTTCTCATCCTACCTTTCTAATCGCTCTTTCAGTGTTAGTTTCTCTGGATCCACCTCCGCTCCGCTTCCTTTATCAGTTGGAGTACCGCAAGGCTCAGTGCTAGGTCCTCTACTGTTCTCTATCCACACAACTTCTCTTGGAAAACTAATAAGCTCCTTTGGATTTCAGTATCATCTCTATGCGGATGATACACAATTTTATCTATCCTCTCCTGATCTCTCGCCATCTGTGTTATTGACTGTCTTTCTGTCATTTCATCTTGGATGTCTTCTCGCCAACTCAAACTCAATCTTTCAAGAACTGAATTAAAAATATTCCCACCCACCAACAGAAGTTACCTACCTGACATTTCTATTTCTGTTTACAACATGACCATAAATCCCACCCCACAAGCTTGCTGCATAGGTGTTATCCGTGACTCAGAAATATCCTTTGTTCCCCACATCGACCTATAGCTAAATCATGTTACATACATCTAAAAACATTTCCAGAATACGTACATATCTCACACAAGACACTGCAAAAACTGTAATTCATTCACTCATCATCTCCCGTATTGACTATTGTAACTCCCTCCTTGCTGGTCTTCCCAAGATCAGACTTGCAAATCATTCTTCGCCTACTGAGCCACTCTGTCAGTCTCTACATTGGTTGCCTGTTTTTCACCGAATCCAATATAAATTACTTCTACTAACATACAAGGCCATCAACAAAACTGTACCAACATACATCTACTCGTCTCAAACAAGATCTGCGTCTCTCTTCCACTCTCATCACTTCCTCCCATTCCCGGTTACAGGACTTTTTTGAGGGGCTGCACCCAATCTGGAATTCCCTCCCTTGCACAATAAGACTTTCTTCTGGTCTACAAACCTTCAAGCGTTCTCTGAAAACCCACTTCAGGCAAGCTTATAATATTCCTCAACCACCCTCTTAACCTCCCTAGTTTACCCTATTACCACTCTTTACACAGTTCACACAAGACAACAACTTCTGACCAACTTTTTACCTTTGCATTCTAGCTGGACCAATATGTAGAACTTAACGTCATGTATCAGACCCCCATTGTCCCATAGATTGTAAGCTTGTGAGCAGGGCCCTCTTACCTCTCTGTATTATCCAGTATTGTTTAATTACTGCGTTTGTTCCCAATTGTAAAGTGCATGGAATTTGCAGGCTCTATATAAGTAAATGTTCATTATGATAACATTTTACTATCACATGTTGAAAATTGAGTTTAAGCACCTTCTAGTGTCTTTCTGAGCTGACGAAGATAGCATGACTAGTTGTGTTATGTTGTACAGTCACAAAGGCCTGCAGTCTAAAGGGTGAATGTATCAAACTGTCTCAAAAGAAAAGCGGAGGTGTTGCCCATAGCAACCAATAAGATTATTGTCCTATAATTTACCTAGTACATTCTAGATACCTCCATGTTTCCTTTTTAGAAAGTTTGACACATTTACTCCTAAATCTGATCAGTTAATAGTAAATGGTGTGAAACTCTTACCTCTTTTCTTATTGATAGCTAACCCTTCATAGTCAGACATTAAAAAAACTGCACATTAACTATACATTATGTTAAATAAGTTATATATTTGTACTGTATTTTTTTGTTTTGTTACCAAGGCTTTTATGTCCTATAGAAAAAATCACTCTTGGATACGACACAGGTCAGCTCTGCTCCATTCTCTCGATACAGTTCTACCCACAAGGCAGTCTTCTGTGGAACCCAACATGAATCAACATCTGCCTGGACCTCATAAAGGCTTTGATGGGTAAAAAAAAATAAAAAAAAAATTATATAAAGCAATAAATTAAAGTAATCTGAATGGAACATTTAATTAAATACTAACATGACCTATTATGATTTATTTAATGTTCATGTTCTTTTGTAGCTTTCATTGTGTGTATATTGTTAAATCTATATAAGTTAAATTTTATTTTGACCTTCGGTCATATATGTGTCCTCCAGCCACATATCATACGTGTTTCAGATGGCATTACACAATGCGTGACACGTTGGTGTGACTGTGTTGTGTGTACTATTATTGTACTATGGTCCTTCCTGGTGTAATGATGTCTTATTCCGGCTGTCAGAAGAGAGATCTGGGGATCGAGCCAGCTCCCTCTATATCTCACAGGTCTCCTATTGTACAAGCTGGAGGAAGGATAAACAGGGCTATAAATAAAACACTCTCTCCCAAGCCAAAAACTAGGACATAGTGACAGGTATGCTTTAAGGAGACAGATGGGTTAATATGCTGAAATCCTGGGGTCAAAGTATTTTACTGAGAATCTGCATTAAAAGACGATCAAATCAAAAATACAAATTGAGTTTTATATACGTCTAACATTCAAAGATAAATATGTAAATTCAGCCAGACATAAGCTGTTCCTGTGCACTCCTAAAGCCAAGTGCTGTCCATTCTGTATTTACAGGCATAACCAGAAATGTGTAGATCATAAACGCCAAACGGCTAATATTCTCGCTCTGCACATTCATCTTCTACCCCTTATATAATAAAAATACATACTGAATAACCTGAAATAAGACACAGACACAGTTTTAAGTTTTGGCAAACTAAGGTCACAGTTTTAATGGTTTAAATAATGGTGGAGAGGAAAGCAATACAAGTTAAACCAACAAGGTAATACTATACAACCAAACATAGGGATGGCCAACCGGCCCAGAATCCCAGGCGCTAACATACGGCGTCGGAGAGACTACACCCCTTCTGGCCTCAAAGGGCACGTTCGCTGGAATGCTGCCCAGGGCCTTTGCAGAAAGGAGCCCAACAGAGACTTAGATCAGTGGGGTGAGAATCCTGCGGCCTAATATAAACTCTTGCGCCACGTATTAACCGATGACTGCACTGCTTTCCCGCCGACTGTGCCTCGTCTAAATAGGGAAAAATTAGGTTAGCAACACAAACAACCACACAGTACATATACATAACGCGACGGGGAGGGACTTTGTGAGGCAAAAGAGAAAGAACTTCCTGTTCTTGGATGCTATATCGGCGTGTTTGCCACTCCCAGTGGCAGACTATTGGATGAACGTTCAAAAGAAACCAGGGAAAACTTTAACCCCTGAAGGTAAGTGCAATGGAAGCCAACAAGCCTGGCGTCTAAGTCTATTCATCCTTATGCAGGTCTTCATTTATCATTATCAGTTATTGCAATGATTTCTATTACCTCACATGCAGCAGGACAAATTATGGCATAATGTGAGCAGCCAAACTAGAACAGCTCTTATCTTGACACCTTGGACAATAAACTTATATATGTTTTACAGCTGAATGCAAACTATTGTTCTGTTATTATCCATTCTCATGATTGTAGAATGCTTGGGAAACTTATGAAAACAATGTGTTAATATTTACAATCTGTGGAACCAAGGTGCACGCCTTTAAATAATGAAATGTGTACATGTGAATAAAATCATTTGAGAGAGTGCAGCCAGGATAATTAAGACCACTGTGTATGTGCAAACAAAAGAAAAGATTGTCCGGTGCTCTGAAACAAACAATATATAAATCACTTTGTGGCAGCAGATACATAAGTAGGAGAATTTCGTGCACAATATCGCTATATTGGGATAATCTCCCCTGCCAATGTCAAGGCACCTCCTGTAGGCGAGTCCCTAGCCAGTTTAGCAACAAGTGTACTCAGAGTGTCACATTTAAAACGTTCAAGAATCTCCATTTTCGAAATATGCAGCAACCTGTGTGTTAATATGTTAACGTTGTCATGGGCTACCCGGCTATCTGAATTTACTTTAGACCAATGATGGGCAACAGATGGCCCTACGTGCTTTCATCTGCGGCCCTCAGCTGCTTTCTGCCTTGATGTCATATTTGTTTGCAATAGCTTGTAACAGTTGTTTAAAATGCCTGTTGATATGTATGACGGATAGATGTCTCTTTGATTAAATGTATTGTTTGAACTTATTAACTGTGATTAAGGGGAATGTGCGGACCTTGTGAAGTATAGAGGACCATCCATGCAACCCTTGAAGTGTATCGGTTGTCTATCATTGCTTTAGATAGAATGGCTTCCAGCAAATCACTGTGGGTGAACAAACAAGGGGTTAATGCATTTTGATGAAGGAAAAAAAGATAATTCAGGGATCTTACCCTGATCATTTACCGTTATCATAGAAGGGCTATCAACTCTTTTTATTGCAGTTAAGAGTTCCAATGAAAAGATTGGCTAGGTGTCTGTTTGGGTAAATCCGGTGTATAATCCTTATGGGAAACATAATGAATTAAATCAATACTTTCCATAATCCATGTTTGAGAAGACCTCTCTTGTACTCTTGAAAGGAACATCATTTTATCATGTGTAAATGATATATACAGACTTGGGATGATGTTATCTCTCGTAGGAATCCATACAAAGTAATCACGTTTCTTATGTACATGCAGAGAAAATCTTACCATGTTTAGTGGAATTAATGTCATGTCTCCGATATGTTCCAGAAGAGAGTTAGGATATTTTTTGAGAAACCATTGCTAGAACTGTAGTTAGACAAAAGGGGCTATAAATTGGCTGTAAAACAGATTAGCATACCAGCACACCTCTTTCAGTGATGTCCCAAAGGAGGGGATTTTGAGCAAGGAATAAAGTTTAGAAAGTAATTAAATGGTTTTAGAACTTGTCAGTGTTTTGGGTGCCTGTTTGCTATTGAGAACTGTCCAACTTCTAGCCTTCAGATTACGTGAAAAAGCATGGGTGTAGTTTTTCTGTTTGCCTTTTTTTTAATTTACATTTTTTTGCATTTATATTTCTGTATGTCAAAATTGTTCTCACTATTTTTATTCAAAAATCATTGTGATATTTTGGAATATTACTAGCTCCTTTATATGATGCAAGCTGCATTTTAGTGTTTGGTGCTGCTTTAAGGTCATTTCATCATCACCACTTACATGATGTGTAGACTTTTACGGTGAAATCTAACAATCTCTGCACATTAATGCTTACCTGGATCACACACATGTGCTAAGTGACCACATATACTGTGTGTGATATGTACTGAACAAACATGCAAGCCGTGGCATGTTGAGTAAGCAGCGCATTAGCTCAGCTCTATGCCTTAGCTCACACTTTTTCTTGTTCTCACATATATAAGGCATAGGATATTTGTGGATATTGTTAGGGAACGACACAGTAGTGCTGACATTACATCAAAATCGCTGATCTGAAGTACTTCCCTCTGCACTCTATTCTCCTCCGGCGACGGCCAGTGTCCTTTCCTTCCTCTCGCCCCCCTTCACCTCATATTCTTGGAAAATGTTCTACAGATTGAGCAATTAGTGCAAAAATTCTTCTTCTTTGTTCCTCTAGTGACAATATGTGTTTTTTCTGCTGGAATGTTTTTTCTTTGCATTGTTATCTACCTGTTTTTGCAATGTACTAATTGTTGATCCCTGTCTGTATATCAGTACTATCTTTCAAAATAAATAGAAGAAAAAAAATTGCTGAGCTACCATCTCTATTCAGCTGCTGGCCCCTCTGAGCTCAACTGTCATTGATGTTGCCATCAATGTTTGGCTCCTGAATGAGGCCAACAGCCAATATGCTGGACCGCGTGTCAGAGCTGCAGAGACTGCTGTAACTATCAACCACAGCCAGGGGGCGGTAAAGTATTGTTCACCTCTTCCATTGCCCTGTACAATGTGTTTCATTATCTACCCTACCTAATCCACATCTCTCCATTCTGCAACTACTTATTTTACACTCGATCTTTCTGATCCTGCCCCTTCTCATGGCTGCTGGGGGCATATCATCTAGGCTTGGGCCCTGTGCAATCCCCACTATATGCTCACGCAATTTGTTCCACCCCAAAACTTTCCATTCACCTGTTATGGCTAACGGCTACCAAGATAAACTATATATACTAGAACATTAGGTATCAGGGTCTTCACCTTTAGCAGCTGCCTTTCCCGTAGAGCTAACTGTGCTCACAGGTATTTGGATGCCCCAGGTCTTAAGCTAGGTGTAGTAAAAGTTCATCTATGGCGGTCATAGCGCAGATGGAACAGGAGCCGGTAGCCAAGATAATGCAGCGGGTGGTCAGAAGCAGGCCGGGATCAGGGGTTGAAGCGAGCAGAGTAGTCAGGGTCAGGCCAAAGGGTCAGGGTCACAAGCGAAACAGCAAAATCCAGAATTCAGGCAGAGATCAGGGCTTCAGGCAAAGTCCAAGTTCAGGCATAGGTCTCAACAGGAGGTCAATCAAAAGTCAGGTGACAAATGAGCAGGTCAGCAACCACACAGGTAGTGAAACGCTATAACCGGCAAGGAGGCTAAGCCCTCCCTGCTGTATATACACGCATAGACCAATGAGAAGCGAGAGGGCTAGATAAAATATAGGCCCCAGGACTTGCCTTATTAATTTGTACAGCCTTCCTCCTAATGCCCAGGAGGCTGTACAACTAAAAACTACATAAAACATGCCTGTGTCCGTTGCCTAGGTGATGGCTGGGACGCAAAACCAGAAGTGACGTCCTGCTCGTCATGGCGATGACCAGGACACAGGCCAGCAGAGGAGAGGGAGTTGCGGCAGCTTGAGGCACTGCCACGGCTTATAACACCACCTCATACTTCCAATCCCTCCAACGTATCTCAACTACCTTCTACATTTTCCTGTGCAGTTTAGAACGCCAGATCTGTTTGTAACAAAGTCTCATCCATCCATGATCTATTCATTTCAAAATCCCTCAGCCTCCTTTGCAATTTCAGAAACCTGGCTCACCCCCACCGACAGTAGACTTCATCTTCCACACACTGTGATTGACTCTCCAATGACCTTGCCTTCTCCGGCTTCTGCTCCATTTCTAGTTTCTTCAACTTAGATATCCCACTCTCCGATCACAACCTCCTGTCCCTCAGCCTCACCTAACCTCACGGCCCTCCCCCTGCACCCAAATCCACATGCACACAGCACCATCTACATACTCTTAACCCATTCCGCTTCATTTTCACTAACACTACTGATTTCTCCTATGACTACTGTGTCCTGCCCTAATCAGGCTGCCTCATTCTACAACAAAACACCCACTATTGCCCTATTTCTCTCCTCCCCTTTGCCTCCAAACTACATGTGCAACTTCAGTACAAACACCTATCTTACCTTCTGTCCTCTTAACTCCAATGATCTACTTACTGCAAAGTCTAAGGGTCACTTCTCCAAACTCATCCTCCTGGACCTTTCTGCTGCTATTGATACAGTTCATCACCCTCGTATCCTGTACACCCCTTTGGTTTCTGTGACGCTGTTCTTTCCAGGTTCACTACATAATGGACCCACATAACAAACCATTCCTTTAGTGTCTCTATTTCTGGAACATCCGCCCCTACCCTCCCACTATATGTTGGGGTCCCACAAGGCTTTACTCTCGTTTCTCTGCTTTTCTCACTGTACACCTTTTCTCTTGGGGCAAGTAATTTGCTAATTCTGCCAACAAAACTGTGACAAGATCAGGCATCACAGTGAGAATATCGGGCCAGCCCGAGCTGTCAATCAGTGGGCCAACTCAACAGCAGAGGTCCACTTAGTTATTAAATGCCACCCAGTGGCCAGATCCAGTATTGCTGTGGAGTCCAGAAGAGGGAGGGGAGAGGCAGCTTACAGGAAGTGTGAAATAGCTGTTGACCCTGTGACATAAAAAAAAGAGTGGAAGGGGTTAAAAACAAGAGGGTCAGGACTCTATCTACAATCAGAAAGTGGAATCTGCCTGTTTACTGACGATTGTTCCAGCTCCTCTCCAACCCACACTGGATGGCACGGAAACAGCAGTTGGTAGACAAGGTGTCATGTGTTACCTCCACTCTTTACCACATAGACTCTACACACCACCAATAAAAAGGGACCATGGTTGGGGGTGTTTGACCCAGGGAGGGGGCAAAGATCAGGTGACCTTGGGGAAGGGACAATAATGAACCCCCTGAGAAGGTGGTTGTTGTTAGAGAATCTTGGAAGAGAAAGGACTTAGGCTATGTACACACTGAAGAATTTTCCGCCCGACCTGTTATCTCAAACGATTGTACCCTTATACTGAAAGGCCGATCAGTCTGGCGATTCATGCATTCCTTCTACAGTACTCTCTACATCTATTCACCAGGACATTCATCGCTAGCATTGGCTGAAAAGAACACGACTCTGTAAACTCTATGGAGATCATGAGCATGAGTGCTTAAACACTACATGATCGGTCGGAAAATATTAAACAATACAACCAACCAAATGAAACGATGATCGGCACTTTGGGACAACTTTAGATCATCGTGTCACTATACACACTCACACGATATCTGACCAAATGCTCGGATGTCGACTGATTGGAGATTTTTTCATGCAATCATTGGGCCAGTGTGTACCTAGTCTTAGACTGATATAGAGTAACCGTATTCTATCACAGCCAGAAAATATTGCTTGAAGCAGGAGCTTCTTCAGACATGGCGGACAGTGTACTACTAGGACTGATTCTGTCACCACTCCGTCGGTAGACACTCGTTCTGGGGAATTGGTGAGCCTACATCGGTAGGGAGACTAATACCCAGGGTCCCACCAAACTGGTGAAGAGTTAGCCGAGTGGCTTGGATCAGCAAGATACACAGACCCACCTTATGGATCAGAAACCTTGGCCTACTTGGATTGTCATCTGTAGACTTTATTACTGGGAGTTTGTGCCTGCTAGGACTCTGTGCTGGAAGGTAACCTGCTGGGGAGTTTTTACTTGCACTCGTGATTTTCTGACATTTGTTATATTTGGTGGAACACGTTTCTCTTTGGGGAGCACTGTTGTATTTTACTTAGTGTTTACACTTTGTTAAATAAACGAGTTATTATCTCTGCTTTGCCTCCTTACCTGTGCGACCTGTGAACCTAGAGAGTATCTAGAGGGTATCTAGAGAACTACGGTTCCATATTCTGCTATCTCCACATGGATGTCCCAAAGCTGCCTAAAACTCAACATGGCCAAAATAGAGCTATATATATATATATATATATATATATATATATATATATATATATATATATATATATATATATATATATTATATTTCAGTGTGTTGAGAAATTGCATCCATTCTTTGTAGATACATACATTGCCCCAGAAATAATTGAGATACAGTCTGTTTCATGCATCTCTGAAGACAGGGTCTGAAAACTACCAGGAGGGCTGGGAGAGACCTGTGGTTACCGTATATGGGAAGTCTATACACATTTCACAAACATTTTTGTATACATCACTTTCCAGAGGGACATAAGCACTGATTTTCCAAGTGCAAATGTGGATTAATAATGATACTGTTGAACACAGAACTATTTAAACATTTCAATTCACTTCCCAGAGTTACAGTAGCGCTGGACATCTTTTATCTTAACCGCCAGAATCGCTGCTGAATCCTTCTCCTCATTTCCATGTAATTCTCCTAAATTCTGAAAGAACTGCCAGCAAAATAGATGAAGGAAGCATTCTAGGAATAAGCAGCAAATGTAATTCTTTTCACACTATCTAATCAGGAAATGTTAGTCTTCAGCAATGGGTTTTACGTTAATGAACAGCTTATTGCGCTCTTTTAATTCTTTACATTGTAAAATCCTATCCCATCTGTTGGGCAGGCATTCCAAGTACCCATCACCCTTACTAAATACATACCCTTATCACTTCCAGAATTAGAGAATATTCATCATTGAAACCATTTATGTTTAAAATAATTAGTACAAATGATAGTTTACATTTGGCAGCATGGTCTGTAAAATAATCCCAAATTTAAAATATGGATTCAGTGCAACACTCCTCTCACTCTGAATGTACCGATTACCTGTCTTCATAGCCCAGATAACACACAGATCACGGTTTGAGAAAGATAAATTTAATATACATTTGCCCCACCGCTTCGGAGCTATTACACACAAGTATTACAGCAGCAGTGTCAGGATGCACTGTTTTTATTATTCCCAACAATGATAATACAGATCTGGTATTTGGAAGGGTGTCCCTATTTCACCTCCCACTAAGGGTGGAATTGAATTGCCGGCGATGTGATGTGCAAACATTGCCAGCAATTACGGTTGAAATCGCTGCTCATTTTTTAGAGGTGCAAGTAAAAACAAAGGGTCTCTGGAATGTCCGTAAATTCCCCCCTAAGTGTCCGGAGACCGCTCAGGTGTAGCGCCAAGTGACAGCTCAGCCTCCACGTCTCTCGGTGCGCACTACATGTCCGGAGACCGCTCAGGTGTAGCGCCATGTGACGGCTCAGCCTCCACGTCTCTCTGTGCACACGAATCCTCCGGCGTTCTGTTGCGCTCCACTTGCTCTCGCAGCCTTTGGATGAGGCTGTGGGAGGTCTTCGTCAGACTATGCTGTGTGGGGAGGAGAAGGAGAGAGGCGCGATCAGTGATTACTATAATAAACTAAACACCAGCGACTATCTTTATTTAACTGCAATGTCTTCTAGCTGCTCTAACCAAGTGAGTCAGTCTATTTCCAGTTATATCGTAGTTTGGTTAAATATAGCTTCAAATAAGACACGGAGTAATCTGAAAATACAACTCCATCTATAGACATGCGGTAGCTGATCAGACCCTTCTGCAACCAGTGGCAAAATAAAGCTTTGCACCTGCTGTCTATTGTGTTATGCAAATGTCCAAGGAACAACAGCAGCCTAAGCAAGAGCTACTAGCCAATTAGTAATCAAGCGGTTAGCTGGGATATAACAGGTGTTGAGAGGGCTGCAGCTTGATCTCTGCAGCATAGAACTATTATGTAAAAAAAGATAATAGCAGTATATGTCACAGTTACTGTATCATGAGATATGCTACGTTAATAATTATAAGCACATGGCTGTCAGAAAAATGTATGTCTGGTTGGAGCCCTCGCTATACATCACACTCTGTTCATCCTGGATCTATAAGCAGCACAGCACGCTGCACGACGTGTCTTAATGAATGCACAGTATTTGGTCTACCAGTCCGTTAATAAACATGATTGCTTAGGATTTTACCCTTGCAAAGCCACACGGACAGGGAACAAACCTTACATCTAAGGCATGTAGCCTTACACTATATGTGCTGACCTATCAGGTTGGTCAGAGACACAGATGAGAGTATAACTCAGTGTTGGCTAACCTGTGACATTTCAGGTGTTGTGAAACTACAAGTCCCAGCATGCTTTGCCAATATATAGCAGCTTATTGCTGGAAGGGTATGCTGGGACTTGTAGTTTCACAACACCTGGAGTGTCACAGGTTAGCCAACACTGGTATAACTAATAGACATGAATAGTAACAGCGCCACCTCCTGGAGTATCCTGTGTGCTGCCCTTGTAACACTTTTTCCCTCAGGCATTTAGAATGTCTAATGCTCGATGATTCATTCCCGTTAATCAAAGAAAATCAGCACCACCAGTAATAAATTACATAAGCAAATGTTTATTCATCCAGACTAGAGGCAATGTTTCAGGAATACAACCAACTTTTATTAAGTCCCTCATTGCTGTTGAGAAGCATGCAACAGGACGAAGACCTGCGTCAGATGTTCATGTAAAGTGTATATACCAGGAACAGGTACGAATCTACCGGTGGTAATCGAGTTATCGGTGCTGTAAACATAGACACTGTTTACTCCTACTTAATTATTCCGATAATGAACAAAGCGATATAGGAAAATGAACTACTTACCAGTAAAGAGACACAGAGGAAATCCGATGACAGGACATCGCGACACTTCCAAATGACATCAGTTGCGTGCACAACTTGGAAATTTCGCTTTATAAAGCGGCAACGCATGGACCCAGGTATTACCTTTACGTTAGGGGTTAGGAATAAAATTAATATTACCATAGTCCGTGCGTTGCCGCTTTAAAAAAAACAAACAAAAAACAAAGTCGTGCACGCAACGGACGTCATTTGGAAGTGTCGCGATGTCCTCTCATTAGATTTCTTCTGTATCTTTTTACTGGTAAGTAGTTATTTTTTCTATGTCGCTCTGTTCGTTACGTAGGAGTAAACAGTGTTGGTGTTTACAGCACCGATAACTCATACTACACCCCACATCTACAAATAGCAAATGGCTCATTGTAGTGCTGAAAAAATCTTTCTAGACATATTTGGGGGATAATGAAAGTTCCTTGCCCTCCACAATAACCCCATAGTCCTCCATGATGGGAACTCCTCACATTGAGCAGTCAGGGCCTTACACTGCTACAAACCTTTTCTCACTGGCCAGATTTGACCAGAAACACTGGAGGACTGACCCAGATTTCAGCATAGCCAACAAGGCGAAGCAAAAACAATGCCACAGGTAGATTTAAACAGATAGGTATATTTTTAAATTATTTTTTTTTGTTTGTTTTTTTGCATTATTGTGCAAGATAATTTTTTATCCAATTGGTACGGGTAAGGGTGATGTCACAGGGGCGGGACTAAAAACTGCGTCCCTCCAGTAAGAATAATGCAGTGTTCTGATGCTATTGTCTAACACAGAACGAGAGCTTGCTCTGGACTATAATAAGCCACTACCGGAGTTATTCACTGTATCATATCGATGCATGGTTCTGGCTAGAAAAACTCAGCGTTCATCTGCTCCCGTGTAACAACACCCCGAAGAAAGATAATGTTCATTTACTTACGACCCCATGAAACCTTCAGTCTGCACGAAGGTTCCATAACCAAGAATTGGAGTAAATCATTTTTATTGAACAAGAAAAAGGTTTTAGAGGATATTCTTCTCATCTGTATTATTAAATACTAGTAAAAATGACCTTGTTGCTGCCGGGTGTGAGATAGCTGTATAAAGATATTCAGTATTACAAGTGTATATTAGGGTGAAATGACAGACGCCACAGAATCATGTTTCTAAATCTCCAGAGTGAATTACTAGTCCCACGCGGGAGATGATTAATTAGTAGCGAGTTGTATGAGATCTTCCAAATTATTTTTAATGTCTGTGGTTCCCATTTTTATCTCAATTGCAATCAATTTGCATTCCACCATATATCATCTCTACAGTCAACATCTTCTGTTTACAAAATGATTACTAGTGAATTAATTAGGAGGAAATACAGACACTGTAAGCTCTCTGCATGCAACATACACAATTACAATATACATTCAACTACCAGGTACCTGGTCACCGTAAGGACTACGTTATGCAGGATAGGTATTTTTGTAGGCGGCAAGTACACTTTAATATAGTTTTAATCATATTTATAGTTTTGTTCTAATACTTCTTTTGAGTTTGTTTAAAAACCAGAAGCAGTAGACAGCGACTAAAGCTAGGTACACACTACACTCGTCCAATAATCGGCTAAATCGTTCAGTCGTGTCAGTGTGTGCAGTGACACGATGGTCGAAAGTCTGCCCAAATGGACGATTGTGGCCTCATTTGATTGGACGTACCGTTTAATATTTTTGTTCCAATATCGTTTCCGTTGTGTAGTGTGTATAAACTTCCGACCGATCCACAACAGTGATTACGAAATTACAGTCATTGCTCACGACAACATGGCTGTAAAAAGTCGCTTAAGGGACGTCCGCTCTTCCCTTTATCGTCCTAAACAAGGCTAGTGTGTATGCAGTCCATGGACCGAGCGATCGGACCATCGATCGCATGTAAAATCGATCGGCATAAAAAGTTGGTGGAAAATTCTGTAGTGTGTACCCAGCTTGAGTAACGTCAGCATACTAAGAAGGAGGGACATCGGAGATGAGACACTGAAATATTACCAAAGTGAAACAAGTTTCCTTAATAAAAATAGACAGATGCTAGTTGGAGAGTGCTAGGAAACCTCTGAAACAGGAAGATAATACTAGAGATCCGCCCAATCTTCCTATGAGAACTAACGCAATCTATTAAAGTCCAAATAGCTGTCTAGATGTTGGAATGAAGCCTCTCAGCTTATCCTGATGCTAGCATGGCTCCAGTGACAATTAGAAAACTAAAGTAAACATAAGGTGATATGTTAGGAACCTGCAGGTCTCTACCCACAATTCCTTGCATCTCTGGTGAACATGCTTGTTGTCTTGTACTAGCTGTGAGCATGCGTGAACGGAACAAGCAGCTGACCCAGAAGGCAGAATGTAGCAGAGAGATCTTTAATCATTACACCTACGAGAACAGCTATAAAGCCACTTTTTGATTAAATACTGAAACTCGCTCATGTTTTGTAACATTTTATGCAATAAACACTAAGGGCTAGATTTACTAAACTGCGGGCTTGGAAAAGTGGAGATGTTGCCTATAGCAACCAATCAGATCCTAGCTTTCATTTAGTGCATTCTACAAAATGACAGTTAGAATCTGATTGGTTGCTATAGGCAACATCCCCACTTTTTCAAGCCCGCAGTTTAGTAAATATACCCCCAAGTTTCATGTTGAAGCTGTGGTCCTGTTGCTGTGCGCGCTCTCAGACTGACAGGTCACAGCTAATATTTTATTGCCATAATAATCCACACCACAAGACATCACGGATGAACCAAATATGTTAATAGCAAAACAATAAAACAGCAATTTGCATCATACTCACATAGACTGATTTGCATCTATGATTATAGAAGAGGTGGATTAATGAAACAACATTCTAGCAAGACCTGGAACAGTTACAACACTCAGCTATGAAGGGGAGCACTGGCTCAGGGCCCTCACCTGCAGTATATGGAGTCCTTTAAGGCAGACAATGGCCAGCTCACACAGCCCATCCCATGTCAGATCCACCTCAGCCATGCAGAGCAGGGGGCTGGGGAAGCTTCTTTGCCACAGTCGCTGGAAATGCCCCCCCAGACCGGGCCGCTCTATGTACTTGTAACACAGCAGCTCCTGAGAGTGGAGAGACGGAGAATGAGAATAATCCCGGGAGTTCCGAGTAACCAAGGAAACAGGACATTAAGAAAGGACTGTAATCAGTGAGGGATGGTTCACACCGTACAGCAGTGCCCGGAACGTTTAGTTCAGAAAAGTATGTAAAGAATCAAGTACAAATAGAATCAATTCAGCGCAATGTGTCTTCCGGATAGTCCGTGGAGACACACTGAGCAATGTTGGCACTGAAATCTCTGCTCATTTTTCCCCTCACACCAACATGTGCAGAGATTCCTTACCAAAATGGCCGGCAACGTGCACAGCCGAACATGGCGGTGATGTCCGGCGGTACATCACGATCAACACTATCCCCCCATATATGGGGTTCCTCAGGTCAACTGGCTCACGAGGTCATTTATTTGTACTCGTTATTGATTTTAATGTTGCCCACCAAGAAGTAGTTAACGCTACGGTGTAAACGTGGGCTTAGAGTTACATCATGGCTGAATTCAGACACCACTACAAAGTAAAACTACAGCAGAGCATGAGAGGGTAATAAGATGCAGCAATCACGCTGTGTAACACCTTAGGGGGCTGTTTACGTGGGAAATAGCACTTCAGCAAGCCACAGGCAGAATAGCGGTCTCACAAGCTGCACTTATTTAATTAGATTCATTGTTGACACCTTCACTGCCAGTTTCACCCACCCATACAACCGACATGTGTCAGTGGGCGTTAATCTAATTAATGTAGAGTTGTTAAACTGCAATTCACCCTCCCCCGTAGTGCTATATCCAGGGAAAAGAATGATGCTTCTGCTTAAGCAACTACAAGCGGGACAGTGGGTTCAGGCACCTCCGTATTACGGTATAAAGTGGGGTCAGTCACCAAAAATAGGCAAATTTGAACAAAACTATTAAAAATACATTAAAAACAAAACAAGGTTATGTGGCAAAATACCCATTATGTTTATTACTTAGGAAACTCGGAAGTCGGTCACATAAGCTTTGGTTTCTATACTATCTAATGTCATCTCGGAACAGAAAGCAAGCTGGGTGGACTTAAGGGTCCAATTGACACACATGAAATAAACATTTATATAAAGCCTCCTTTCTGTGCAGGGCTTTACTAAGAAGCCCTGCTGAGGAACCACACTGGATCAGAAAGTAGAGTTTGGAGATGAGCAAGTGTGTCCTCTATAAACATTTATACATGTTGCCAGTCAATGCCACGACCTGCCATTAGATTTGGGACTTACCTGTCCATAAGTTCCCAGTAAAATTTCTGGCTCTCCATCAAAATCCACATCCGCTGTCACAGCACAGAGGACACTGTCAAACTGGTCGCTATCTGGCAGAAGGAGCTGCTCTCGGAGGCCGTTTTGCAAGATGTTCCTGAGATAACATTGGAATGAATAGCAGACAATGCATCAAAAGTGAATATGAATAAAACAGTGTAATCATTATTGGTAGAATGCACTGCGGAATTTGATGGTTCTATTTAAATATATGCTGGTGATGAAATTTTGATGATGAAAATATTAACTCCATGTCGCATAGCTCCCCTCTGTCTAGGTAACCCTGCAGTGGGAGGGGCTAACTCCATGTCCAATAGCTCCCCTATGTCTAGGTAACCCTGCAGTGGGAGGGGCTAACTCCATGTCCAATAGCTCCCCTCTGTCTAGGTAACCATGCAGTGGGAGGGGCTGACTCCACGTCTAATAGCTTCCCTCTGTCTAGGTAACCCTGCAGTGGGAGGGGCTGACTCCATGTCTAATAGCTCCCCTCTGTCTAGGTAACCCTGCAGGACAAAGGAAAGCACTAACCTATAAACTGCAGACAGCTCTATGGTACTGGTCACCAGGACACTGTACTCCTCCTGAAAGGTACGCCTTTCACCAGCACCTAGGATTAGAGATAACAATTGGGAACAACAGAGAAAATCATCCTCAGTTATGACGTTATGTTGATATCCTCACCGTCACATGGGCACAGCTCCTCCTCTCTTCTGTGGATGCTGGGCATGCTGAAGACGACAACCTTGGAAAGAGGACCATCCTGTTGTAGAGACCAGCTCTGCAGAATCTCTGCCCAGAGAAGGACAGAGAGGTCACATGTCCATAAGAAACATCTTCTGAGGTCATTAACCACTGTGTTTATTTTATTTTTAAATGATCTATTTCATTTTAAACTATTTCAGTTAGGCTCAAGCCAGAAGCAAAAGGTAAAAATTTCAGATTCCAGGCTAGGTGGAGCTAGTCTGCCACCTGATCAGGCATTGGAATTGGCACAATCCCATACAGGACTAAAGGGTGTGTGACCAGACCTATCTGCAGGCCAGTATAGAGCTCAGACAGGAGCTGTGGGTCCTGCACGAAGCAGGGAGGAGCAATTGGAGACAGACAAGGGGTCTGTCCAAGAAGACTGTAGTCTTGAGTAAAGTGCCCAGGGAGGCCATTATGTGTCCTACAAGAGGCCTAAGAAGACAGCTGAGAGAGGAGCTGTGGTGTAACCTGCAGGAGGCAGGGGAGAGAAGCTGCAAAAGAAAGGATCTACAGAGAGGTACAAGAAAGGGGCTCCTTTGTGCAGCCACTAGAGAGTGATCAGTAGCCTAGCTGCCCACTGGCTAGACGGGGTCCAAGCAGGGAGCTAGTGCCAAGAATGGGGGATGGAAAACTGGGACTGATTTCCTGCAAGTAATCGGCTGCATAAAATGCATGCCGTATACTCTGAATGGCTGCATCTAAATGAATGTTCTTCTCAGACTGGACGCAACACAAGGTTCCCATCTAAGATTACGTCAATTTGGTGGTTAATTGCATCAAATGCCCTCCTGGGGGTATAGTTACTAAACTGCGGGTTTGAAAAAGTGGAGATGTTGCCTATAGCAACCAATCAGATTCTAGTTATTTATTTAGTACATTCTACAAAATGACAGCTAGAATCGGATTGGTTGCTATAGGCAACATCTAAACTTTTTCAAACCCGCAGTTTAGTAAATATACCCCTGGAGTGTTCGTTACTGCTGCCAGAGTTATCAGCTTCCTGTGAACTGGTTTACAGCTTACTGTCTTTATCAGCATGTTAGTGAGGAATCCTTCGCTTTGTAAAACTGCTTGTAGATTTTATATATTCTGTGTATCCCATGATATTTATAAGTTTGGTTATATCACTTACTATGAACTATCTATGCTGTCATTTTTTTGTGTCCCTTTGCTTGGATTAAATACATATATTTGAATTTCGAGGCTTCTTAACATCCGTATTTTTATTTGCCATCTGTTTATACAGTGACTTTAATAAAGAACCAACACTGACTCTTATTATCCGCTTAAGGGTATCATCTATTTTGTAGAGCTAGTAATTGTGAAATGATTGCAATGGTTGCTTCCTTGAATTGTGTTAATGAAACAATTGATCTTTGGAGTCACTATAATAAATGTTGGTGTTATTAGCGTGCAGTTCTCTCAAAGTGTTCTGTATCTTTTGGTGTAATGTGATAATGATTAAACAGCACCATCCTCTCTTCACACGTAATCTCAGCCTGGGATTTATATTATATTATTTACAATGGAAATTTTTATTTGTAGGTCACACATTCATCTTCACAAAGGCCCCTCAAACAGATGAATACTAAACATCGGACAAATAGTAGATATATAGTAAAAGTAATAAAATTACATTAAGATATTTAATTTCTTAAATAAGGATTCACCGAACCCTTTAATCAATGCTTGAACCACCTCTGACTATTACTTCTTTTTGGATAAGTCACTGATAACTCTGAACACAGATGGGGCAATATTTGCCCTTCCTCCTTGTAAAGTAGCCGAAGCTGTATCAGGTTAGTTGGGGAGCGGCGAGCGGACAGCAAGTGCCAGGTCTTGTCTCAGACTTTCCATGGGATTAGGGTAAGGACTGAATGAGCCACTCAAGGTTCTCTATTTTAAGCCATTCCAGTGTTGCACTTGCAGTGTGTTTTGCATCACTGTCCTGCTTTTTGGCAGAGGGAGCTGGTATTTGTCATAATGTGCATCACAAATCTTCCCGTTTCTCTAAGAAGCACATCCACTGCACAATGCTACCTCCGCCATACTTCATAATGGTGGATGGTGTCACCTGGCTAAAGTGCAGTGTTTAATTTGCACCATACAAATCTCTGGGCAATCAGGTCTAAAAGTTCCATATTAGTGTGGTCAGGCCACGGGACTTTCTGCCACATCTCTGAAGTGTGCTCTAGGTGGTGTTGTGCAAACTCTTTGCAGGAAAGGATAAGTTTTGTTTTGTCAGCCACGGCTTCTTCCTTGTTACTATCCCATAAGGAGCCATTTTGTGGCGTGCCTTGGAGATTGCTGACCCATGTACATTATCTTTCATTGTAGCTTGACCAACGTCACAGTTGACCACGAAGTAACGTCTTGGATAAAGGCTTTTTCTGTCCATCAACCAAGTCTAGGGATTTGGCCTGATCTAGGCTGTGTGGCTGTAGTTTTATACATCTTCCCACTTCTGAGCTCATAAATATGTTCAATACCTTTGCTATGGTCTCGTACCCGTCCCCAGATTGGCACATCTCTATAATAAGATCTCTGACTTACTTGGACTGCTCTGTCATACCTGACCAGATGACCTGTCATTTCTTACACAATGTTTGTTTATTGAAACCACCTCTGTGACTTTTAAAGTCACAATTCTACTGTAATTTATTTTAAATTCAGAAATTGCAGCTATAAAATGTTGAAAATGGTTTGGGGACCCAATTCATTTTCAAAGCTCTGTACATGGATGTTTGCGAGAACGGCTGTGGTAAAATGAAAAGTGTTTAGATTAAAAACAAAGATCTATTACTTTTTATATGTGTTCAATAAAATATATGGAAAGTATACAGCAGGGATAGCCCCCCTCTGTGTATTATTACTGGTTCATGTAACATTCAGCTGGGGTATATATCTTCAATATAACACCATCCCCACAGCTCCAGGTATACCCCAGCATCAGGAGTATAGTGAGCTAGGATAGGAAAAACAAAAAATCCAAACACCTCCCTCCCTTCCCTATAATAGTACTTTGGTGAAGATCCCTCCACTGGGACCCCCGGACTTGTCATACTGTCAGGGGCCTGACACTTACGTCTAGTGGGCTCTCCTCCAATCAGGAGCTGGCTTTAAGTTACAGCTGCTGTGTCTCCAGCACCGGAGAGGGGAGAGGTCACAGGATGAAAAGAAGATTTGGTAAAAATAAAATGTAAAGAGAAAAACCCCTGCAAGGGGAAATAAGTATTGTGAGTTAAAGATTTTGGGTGGTCACATGTGAGGCTTACCCTAGACCAGGGGTGGGCAAACCTGTCCTCAAGGGCCATATCCAGTTCATGTTTTTAGGATTTCTGTCTGTAGAAACAGGTGGGATAATTACTGACCCAGCCAAATAGATTAACTCAGCTGTACATGATTAAAGAAATCCTAAAAACATGAACTGGATATGGCCCTTGAGGACAGGTTTGCCCACCCCTGCCCTAGACACACCAATTGAGATATATATATATATATATATATATATATATATAATTTGTCTCTAATGTACAGTAATAGTAAGAGTGTACCTCTCTTTCCTTGATCCACATGTGAGACACAGAAATATCCGCTCTGACATCCATACGCTGTAATGCGTCTCTGGGTATCCGGGATGTTGTGAACACTCAACCAGGTGACACTGTAAAATTACAAGTGTGAGTGATTGGTTTCAGACATTGGATCACTTGACCCAGCTTAATGTAATGCATAAGTAGATGCTGTTATTTACCTATAAAAATAACAAGCAGCGGCACTAAGGCAGGGGAATACTAGATTGGACTATTCAACAAAATATACATATTTTATATGGAATACTCAATATTTTCTATACAATAATTTATTTCTCTGTAATATGGAGCAACGTGCCTAAAACCTACTATAGGACAGTTAATAGGGATACTTTACTTTCCTCACACTGCCAAAGCATTCACCTCATTTTCTTGTGTAACAATACACATCAAAGTGGCAGTAAGGGGTGGTACCATTAAGAATGTCTGTATATATAACATTCTACTCATTAGCCTGTCTAGCAGTGCTCCTCACAGTGACTGCAGGAAGCACTCGCAGGTATGATATTCCACTCATTATTTGGTCTAACAGTGACTACTCATCATGACCATAGTATATTCAGTGATCATGCCAGACTGTATAACATCCCCTACTTATTACCTTCTATAGTAATGCTTCTCAAAGTGCCCATATGATACACTCAGTGATCAGGTTTGTATCACTTCCCTCCTTGTCATTCAAAGTGACTGTTAGAGAAACTCAGTGATCATGTTTGTATGTATAACATCCCCTCATTACTTTGTAAAACAGTGCTCCTCGCAATGACTGTATAAATAGACTTTCATTGATCAAAGTCCGTGTGTATAACATTCCCTCCTCATTATCTTGTACAGCAGTGCTCCTCACAGTGACTGTAGAACCTCATTGATCATGTTTGTGTGTATAACACCTTTCTCATTATCTTGTACAGCAGTGCTCCTCACAGTGAATGTAGGAGAACCTCATTGATCATGTTTGTGTGTATAACACATCTTTCTCATTATCTTGTACAAGTGATTGTAGGAGACATCAGTGATTATGTCTGTGTGTATTGCACTCACAATGCAGCAGAAATTATTTACTTCCCCCCCCCCCCCCATTTTGCAATACTGGGACTCTGATTAAAGATCCAAATCTACTTATGGCTCTATAGCAGATTAAGATGTAGTTCTATTGAGTTCTTGATGTTTATTTAAATTGATGTTTCAATGTACCAATCATCTAAACTGCAAACACAGACATATATACAGAAACAATACAATGTGTGTAAATCCCTGAAGTGCATCAGACTGTGTGTGGACCCATTCAAAATGGCACTTACAGTTGTCGGAGATTGACGCACCTGTAATAACAGCCACAGCCACTTACTTGCTCGGGAGATCTCTCAGCTCTGGGAAGAGATTTTCCACTGGTTGTTCTTCAAACTGGTGCAGACCTTCATTCTATCATCAAACCAGAACATTGACATTACTTTTCTTGAACATGTCCAGAGCGGGTATAAACAATTCTCACACTTCTACCTCTCCCCTTAATTCCTCCTCCACTATCATCTCTCCCCTCCAGCTTCACCTTCAGATAAGTTAGCTATTGGCTTGTACATGCCCTCTTGCAACTTTTACTAATACACTGATATATATTTTTGACATACGTATATGCCATTCAGCAATATTCTTACATATTTTTGTTGTCCCTACAACACAATGGCATACAATGGAGAAAGCATAGCAGAGGTGTATCTGTAGACCAGCGTTCTGTCGTACTCCAGGGCAATAAAGTTGCAGGGGGATATTTACAAGCCAAGTAAAGCTATCTGAGCGTGGAATACCAATAGTGTCAGTGTGTGAGCAGCATGCTCTAGTACCCTATATAAAACGTCCTCTCACCTCCTTGTACAGGTGGATATACTGATCGTTGCCTCCCAGTAAAAACACCGTCTCCTGCTGGTCTCCATCTTGCACCCTGTGGGATTGGGATTGGGATTGCACCCATATTGGGATTAGATAGAACTGTCACAGATAGCAGCAGCAATACAATATATCAGCTCTGTGGTGTAATTAGGCAGCATGGTGGCTCAGTGGTTAGCACTTCTGCCTCACAGCACTGGGGTCATGAGTTCAATTCCTGACCATGGCCTTATCTGTAAGGAGTTTGTATGTTCTCCCCGTGTTCGCGTGGGTTTCCTCCCACATTCTAAAAAACATACTAGTAGGTTAATTGGCTGCTAACAAATTGTCCCTAGTCTGTCTGTGTGTGTATGTATGTTAGGGAATGTAGACTGTAAGCTCCAATGGGGCAGGGATTGATGTGAATGAGTTCTCTGTACAGCGCTGCCAAATTAGTGGCGCTATATAAATAAATGATGACGATGATTATTATTAAATGACCCTGCAGTTGGGGCATTTATAAAAAGGCAGCACCTGCTTAAACCACAGATAGTGGAAAAAGTGAAGTGCACCAGGTGTGAATATTCCACTGTACTAACCAAGCGCACAAATGGAGCCAGAAAGGCACAGTGTGGTAAATAAGAAGTACGAGCAACAAATACATAGCAGCCATTCAACAATTTTGAAAACCATCCATGGGAACATGCTCCATTCTGTTCAGGAGTCTCCCCTTATCCATTCTTCACAAATGAGCCTCATTGTCTGACATTCTGAGAGGAGGTGGCTGCAGGTATTCACATACAGCACGTCAGTGTCGGATACTCACTCTGCGTGACACAGCTGGAAAGGGGTGAATTTCAGCTCCAGATTTAAGCAGCTCTCTGCGGGGATAAAATGAGATTCCTGACTAGCAATATATTGTAGGTCGCATTTTTTATCTCTTAAATCCATCTTCTTACATTTATGGATCCTGTAGCATAAGAATTATTTGAGCCTGTCATTAAATGGACATCTTCACCCTGAATTACAGCATAGCTGACACTAATGTATTCATTTAAGCAAGGTTTATTTTCCTTATTATCTTTTACTTATATAGTGCCAACATATTACACAAGCTCCAGAAAAAGGGATATTTCCTAAGGATCATTTACGTTATAAAAGTCATATCTGTGCCCACTGGCTCACTAGCGACACTCTTTATACAAAGCGGATTGAGTGGCTGAAACCTGCTTCAATGTAAATTTCGGTAGTCAGAGACAACCACTTGAAATACAAGGGAAAGGGAGAAAACATGACAGCATCCAGCATTGTATCACTTCCCCGACACCACTGGGCTAAGAGACAATTTTTAATAAAAAATATCTATGAAGAAATAATGTGCATCAAGATACTAGACCATTTCTTTGTAACGGTTTATGTAAATCTTACGGGCAATGGAGTCCAGATTGTATTCAGATCCTGGCTCATAGTCACAGTAAATGTTTAGAAAAGGACTTGCTTTATCACCAGAATCCTAAAGTAGAAAGAAATAAGAACAGTAAGAGTCTGCCCAACCTGGATTTTGCAGACTGACACAGGGAGCTATGGGGAAAGGAGTTTGTCTCTCTCTGTAGTGTGCGATATGAAAATGGCACTTTATAGGATCTGAACACACCTTAATAAACGTTATTCCAACTACCAGCCCACGCTTGGGAGGCGACTTGCTGAAGGAATCAATAGAGACAATCTCAGCATCAACTACAAGGAAAAAACAAGCGAGTTAAGTCTGGTACAGACAGATAAACCAATACTATTTATGATCCAAGCATCACTTAATACTCATCCCCTTCTCTGCTCCTGGCTAAGCCCATCCATCACTCATATCCCCTCAGTTTAAGCTTTGTTGCTGGACCTACCATCTCACCAGTGCCATAGTTACCCCCCTCAGGGGCTGCAATTGAAGGGTTGAACAGCTGTGACACAATCCATCAAACTAGGCTCTTCCTGCCCACTTCTCTCGCCATGAAGTTAAGGGAAAGGGGGGGGGGGTGCAAAATTGTAACGGAAAGGTAGAACAAGAGAATAAGAGAATAGTAAAGTAAAAAAAGAAAACCTAAAGGAAAAATAAGTATTTTTTTAATGTTGACGTATTCCCACGGTAAAGGATGAAGACAATGGGGGAGATTCAATTAGCGATGGTCTGAGGAACATCGCAGCCGCAGGATTTTTAAAACAAATCTCCGCTGATTTATCCTTGCAAACCATAGAGGTGTGAGGAAAACCATCAGCTGAGAATTTACTGTACTAATGGTAAAAATGCACAGACACGAAGTTCTGAGGAACAATGCGGCTAATTGAATCTCCCCAATAAGTGATCCTTGGGCAGGCGCTGGAGGATAGGTGCAGACATGACAGTCCCCTCCACCTTCACTAGCCCTTCTGTTCTACTATACGGTTTTGATTTTTTAACTGTATACGTGGCAAAGATTGCCATAATCCTTTTAAAAAGCAAAGTGGAGCGGAGTTTAAAAAACATGTGAACACAAACATTGGTGGGTGTTGGGGGGTGAAGGAAGCTGCATGTTAAATTAAGGAGGAGTCCATTGTTGCCTTTTGTGGAAGACAAGGGGGCGTGACAAGTGCATTAGCCTAGGTTGGCCTGAACTTTTAACCAGGCCCTGCTTCCAAGGCCAAGCCCTCTACTCAAACATATACACCAAGGACCATCCCTCACCTCAAAACTGGTCATCTGTGTTAGCTAATCAAATGGTCTTCAAAAGCCATGTAGTATGCACACCAGTCCCATCCCTTGCACATGACCTTTCATCACACCTGTACCGCCCACTAGGACACACCCTTTCATCACACCTGGCCCACTTCTGCTTCACATCTAACCCACCCCTAGCACACGCCCCTGCTTCACATCTGGCCCACCCCCTTGCTTCACATCTGGCCCACCCCTAGCACACGCCCCTGCTTCACATCTGGCCCACGCCCATTCCTCTCACCTATCCTGTCCCTAGCACACGCCCATTTCTCACTCATATCCTGCTCCTAGCACATACCTTTTCCTTACATCTGTTCATTCCCCATTTTCACACCATTTTAGCTCAAGGGCCACGCCCTCTCACACCTGTTCCATAAGGCCACGCCCTCTCCTCATACCTGTCCCATACAATGCCACGCCCTCTCCAAACAACTGTTTCCAGGTATGGCCAAGCCCTCTCCTCACACCTGTTCTCATGTAAGACCACGCCCTCTCCCCACACCTATTCCCATGTAAGACCACGCCCTCTCCTCACACCTGTTCCCATGTAAGACCACGCCCTCTCCCCCACACCTATTCCCATGTAAGACCACGCCCTCTCCCCCACACCTATTCCCATGTAAGGCCACGCCTCTCCTTACACCTATTCCCATGTAAGGCCACGCCCTCTCCCCCACACCTATTCCCAGGTAAGACCACGCCCTCTCCTCACACCTGGTATGTAGGTGAACTGGAGCTCCCGGGCCCCGGCGCGCAGCTTGTCCCGCATGTCTTGGTACTTGAAGCTGGTCACTTTACCCTTCAGGGTGGCAGCCAAGAGCTCATGACCGGCGGCCCCGGTGCAGGGCAGCACCGACAGACCGTACACATTGCTCTGTGATGGGAACCGACTGAACGTATCCTCTGTGAGTGGACAGCAGTCGCCAGACATATCCGGAAGTGACGTCGTCCGGTGCCCGCTGCCAGCTATCAAGATGGCGGACTGTGACATCCGCAGCTAGCTCTGCTGATAGCCTAATAAACTGACAGCTGCCTATCAGTAACAATCATAAGGGCATCCCCTTAATCATATTACACAAGTGTGCTAATTGCTGTATGTGCTAGGACAAACAAGAATACAATGGTTTACATGTGATATCACAAGCACAGTTAATTATATTTGCACTAATTAGTCTGATGTACAGTTGGGAATAGGTAAACTATTGCATCTGTTGCAAAAATAATCATTTAAATACGATCAACCATTTTTCTTTTGTTCTGCTGCAGTGTTTCCAGATGTATATAGTAAACAGAAAGATCATTGCTGACAATGCACCAGAAGTGTGTTGTCCATGTCCTCTTTAAAGGAAATTCCAGAACAATACAATAAATAACTTTTTCCCAAACAGTAGAGAGGTACGGAGGTTCATTCCATGGACCCTGGAATGTGGGAGCTACTCACTACTACTGTTAGTCCTGGTAAAGATTGTTTCTTCCAGTATAAGATCCTGGACAAATTCAAAGAACATAGGCTGAGGAGACCAGGCAAGGGATTTTTTTTTTTCTGTTAGCACTTGCGAGGAGGATGAGGGTAGATGAGACAGTTAAAAATAATATTGCAGTTATAAATTCCCTTACCTAATCTATAAGCATATATGTATATTAACCATATTCTGTGGTATATAACCAATGCTTGTATTAAGCATTCTTTGTAAGTGTCACAATGCCTGGGCTTATCATTCTAACAAATGAACAGTCATGTGATTGCTTTGTGTTTTTAGCAGTCCTTTATGCCTTATCGGCTACAAGAACAGTGCTGCTATTGGTCGGATTGTCATGTACAATGGTAGAATTTTGCTTGTTGTTAAAGTTATATCACCACCTCAGAAGCGAACAGAGCATTATAGCCTTGCCTGCTCCCCAGGGGGAGAATCTGGAGGTTTGATCCATGGTCAGTCTCACACCTCCAGACTGGAAAAGGGGCTTGTGACATTTTGGATGGTGTTTTGAGTAGGAGAACCAAAGAGAAGCCGTAATCACGAACATTGAAGTTTCTCATTAGTCCTCCCACTTACCTACCCCCTGTTCTGCACCCATGTTAAAGTGGTGAACAAAAATGTTGGTAATTCATCTTGCAAAGTGTACCGATCTCTTGTACACAGTTGATGTAGCCATTTTATGAGCTGAAACAATATACATGAGAATGCAGGGTATTATTATTATTATTATTATCCTTTATTTGTTAGGCGCCACAAGGTTTCCGCGGCGCCGTACACTATACAGGGTGAAACAGCCTGTACAGGGTATCATTTCCCTACTGTCCAGTGGCATCACTGGGGGATAAAGGCTACTACTTCACTAAACACCCCAAAATGGTGGTTTTGACAACTCTGTGTAAACTGGTGTCCAGGAACACAGTGACTTCAATTCAACTAAATATAATCTACTAACCTAAACTTTAATTGCATCTCCCTTGTAATACTACATATTTTGAGTGAGTTATGTATTCATTTAAGTATCAATGCTCATCAAAACAAGTAGCCAACCTGTGGCTCTCCAGGTGTTGTGGGACTACAAGTCCCAGCCTGCCCTGCCAGCAATCAGCTGTCTACTGACATATCATGCTGGAGCTTGTAGTTTTACAACACCTGGAGCCACAGGTTGGCCAGGCCTGGTTTAGAGCACAATAAATAGATCTTTTTCAAAGATCTAAACACTGGAAAGTGATCACACTTGTTAATGCAATTGTTAAAGTGTACAGGTCAAGCAGTTTTGAAAATTCTAGCATTAATAATATTGTCTGGGCGGAAGCTTATGGCAATGTAATTATTAGCACATATTACTATTGTGGAAATCAGCTACAAAATAGTGCTGTCATAAATGCCATAAGCATTATTTAAATTCGTTATTGAACGCAGTTGAATTTCCTGTGACACTGAGCTTGAGTCATTCAGATCTGGCAGTTTGATGATGTCACAGGTACAGTGAGCATGCTGCTGCCAGTACATGGGCTAGTCACACTCTCAATTATATTCATAAGGCTAGGTACACACTGGAAGTTTTTCAGCCAATATATGACTGTTCGGTCAGATATTGCATTAGTGTGTATACTTACACGATACACAACATTAGTCCCCTTTGGTTGGTCGGCGTGTTTGATAATCTCATAGACAACATCTCCACTTTTTCAAACCCGCAGTTTAGTAAATATACCCCATGGTCTGTTCAGCCGATGCCAGCAAAAAACATGACCCAATGACTAAATGTAGAGTGCTGTAGATGGAGACTGAATATTTCGTTTCAGAGTCACAGAAGTTGACAAAATTCGTTATGACATGTGGATACCTATACAAGGTGGTTAATCAGTGCAACAGGAATGAATGAATTTATATTGTGCTGTCATTCTCTCAACAACTATAGGACCAGATGAAGAGCACAGATCTGAAGGTAAATCGTGTGTAGTGTAATAGAATCCCACGCCACCTAAATATTTTTCGAGAAACATGTACTGATAGGTACCTGTAACACTCTGAATTGGCTGCTTTTCAGTAGCCAGCCACTCGTATACTGGCGGGAGTATATCCCCCATCATGAATGTCACTCCTGAGAATAAGTATAGAACCCCATTAATACAAAAATAACTTATTATACAAACTAGCTGCGATAGGTTAAAGCACTGGGATCTAGTGTTCAGCTAGATTAATCACTTTTTATGATGCCATTGCACGGCTATAAAAAATTTAAAGTAAATACAAATATTTTCTTCTTTAAAAATTAGCTAAATACACTTTCTATTTTAGTGATCTTTGATGTTTTGGAAAGAAAATCGTCTCTGTGACACTTACCTGTGTTTTATCAGTGTGTTTGTCTTGCCCACTCAGTTAACCACCATTAAGCATATTATTCGCTGGTTAGCATATCATAGTAACTACATATGACACAACAGTAATCACATGATCCCCACCACTGCTTGAACCTGCTCAATGTGTGGTTTCCCTTTTGGCAAAGCCTGTGGAAGTCACATGATCAGGAGTGGACAGTAGCACATTGGAAATGATCTGAAACTTAACCAGCAGTTGTTTCCTTGTTACAATTTTGTAAGTTACAGGGGCAACTTTGTTTTTTTAATTATTATTACTTTAAATACAGAACAGGGTCCACAGACGTGTTGTATCCTACTTGCTTTATTTAACATGGCTCAGCTGCGTTTTTTTACGAGATGGTTCACGAGACAATAGACAAAACCAAGAAAAAAAAAAATGCATTAGAAATTGCAGATAAACACTCACATCTACAGCTTTATGCAAGATAAAGGAATAACAGTTATGTAGCTTACTAGCGACGCTCTGAGTCACTGACGGAGATTGGCAGACAAATGTCAGGTTCTCCATTCTCCTTCTGGAGCCCTTCGTCTCAGACACATGTACGGCTGTCACCCACACACTAAGCACAAACGACATTAGCTTTGCTTTATGAAGACAGTGTAAATTCCCCACAGTGTCTTGTCCCTGGACCCTTGGGCTCCGCAGTGTGCCGAATCTACCACAATTTTATAGATTATATGTTTGTGTTATCTAACATCTCTGGATAAATAACTTTTTATTTTAATTCTTTTGAATATACTCCATGAAGGCATATAGTAATAAAATGTATTGTCACTGTTTTACTGACAACCGTGGCAAGCTCTGGCAGCTGATCTTCCAAAACTAAAAATACATAGAACCCCAACATTTGGTCAAGCTGCAATTATGGATATCCCTATAAAGAAAATATAGTATGCTAAGTGGGGGGGTGAGGTGATTACGCTTAAAGACCCTACCCGACCCAATTTTATTCTCCCCTCCATGCGCCCAAAATCCATGCAATGGTTAAACGACTGAGCCTGTTGTCCCAAAAAGCGAGAACTGCACAAAGATGCTGTCTGAGTTGGAGAAAGGAAACCACCGTAGACGTTGGGTGAGGTTTCCATGGCTAGCTAAAAACGTGCAGGAAAATCATGACGCCCACTGCAGTATTGTATACTTAATCTGTGATATCACAAGACCTCCAACCATATCTCTAAACACCAGGCCTGGCCAACCTGTGGCTCTCCAGGTGTTGTAGAACTACAAGTCTCAACATGCCTTGCCAGCTACCGGCTGGCTATCTACTGGCGAAGCATGCTGGGGTAGTAGTTTCACAACACCTGGAGAGCCACAGGTTGGCCAGGCCTGTCCTACACTTTTAAAAGTCCACCCAATGACTCCACACAGTGGTGCTGCCATTTTGTGTACAGAACCGGTAGCTGAATGCAGCCTTCAGGCCACATTCTCAAGTATTTAGAAACAACACACAAAATGGCTGCCACGTCTGTGTGTAGTCGTCAGATGCACTTCAAACACAAATAACAGAGGTTCTTGTGGTAAGTTAGAATTTTATGTCAATATTGAAAATGGGCTTTAGTGTTCCCCCACCCCACCCTCAAAATTCCTGAAGTGGACTTTGGCCAGTGGGGAAGGGGATGCAGGATAGGCCCATTAGCGCAAGTCCTCCTCTTCTCCTTTGATGGTCTTCTTGATGCGTAGCAGCATGGTGGTCAGCCATTGGTCCAGACGAGAGATAGAGTCGTACTCTTTTACCTATTGGGCGAGAGGTCTGGTTACACGATGTGCTTCCGAAATAAATGGTACTTTCAATGTGTTGGAAGTTATAGGCAGAGGTTTACCCAGTAAGTTATAGTTGTATGGGCTTCAAAAGATAAAATAATTTGTGCCCCCTTTAACATATCTTTAAAGTCAAAATACCACAACTTACTGCGTCTGTATAATTATCCACATTCTGTTCTTCATGAGCTTCAACAAGTTTCTGTCAGGAGAGAAGAGATCATGAGGGAAGTATAAAATAAGTATAATATATAGAGAATAAGATATGATAACAAATATATATTTATTATATATACATATGGAAAGCTATCAGAGTTCCCGCTATATAAAATCCAATTCACCATCTGTCAATGAACATCTATGTGATCAGAATGGTTAATACTTTGGATGGGTTTGTAAACCTGATCATTAACATTTCTTAAACTTTCCAGTCTGTCCGGTGTGGATTGATGTCTGTCGAATCTAAATCAGATTGTTCACCTGTAAGTATCAGTTTATCAGTTATGAGCTCATCAGCTAAAGAGAATTAAATACACTGCATGGTTTGCGTGTACAATTAGTTCTGCTTTATTAGTTACAAGTCCATATCTATATAGCAAAAATCACGTATTACAGAAAACTACGCCCCAAAAGGTTTTAACTGCTTTATTCTCTCATTTTCACACAGGAATACTCCCCAGGGGGGAGTTGGCTTATCTCCTGTGCTGCCATATTCAAGGCCATGAGCACAGTCTCCTGCAAACAATGAATAACTCCTACAAACTAGCTGTATCTAATCTGTCTTTAAGCTATAAGAGAATAAAATGGCTATAAAGGCAACAAGATGGCGTCAGCTTAGCAAAATCACATTTCTCATGCCCCATAGAAGTCAAATACATCACCTTTATAAGTTTACACTCCCTGGATTCGGAGAAAGCCGGGAACATCTCCTCGTACTTCTGAATCGCCAGCTGTCACACAAACACACACAGGTCAGTACTTTAATCAGTCCACTCTTTATACACATATGTTTGCGCGTGTACTCTACCTTGGCATTGTACATATCGATGCAGAAATGGCAGAGGGCAGCTTTGAAGAAATATTCTTTGGCACTATACTTGAGCAGGGGGCTGTCCATGGCGTTGGTACCAACCTAACAGATACAGGATGACAAACTAAGCAAACAGACATGTACAAAAGGCGTTGCTATATGGTCCCTCTGCCCTACAGGATTGGCATCCAGCCCCCCCTGGAAAACCCCAGCGGGTTCCACCCAGAGAAGACCTTAAAATTAGCTAAAGACTCAAGGCTCTACCTGCTCGTAGATTTCCACTGCCTTCGCGTATTGCTCCAGCTGAGCGGTATAAGTGGCCACTTTCAGCAGACATTTGTTGGCAGAACTACAGGAGAAGCAGAGAAGATTATGGCCATGTATGATTGCAATTAGTTATTTACAAAGGACAAGATAGAAGCCTCTAGAATGTTGCTGTATCTTAATACTGAATAACTAGGAGTCTTGGCAGCTAAATGCACCATACTGGTCTGTAGTAAGAAGTTAGTTTGGGGTTTGAGAAGCTCCCTAAGACATCAGATAAGATAAAATGTTCACTCCACCCAAACCACAGCAAAAATCTGTTTTGACAAGAAAACATATTTCAGGATTTCGTTACTATTTTGGTCATATAAAGCAACTTGTGTTTTATCTTTAAATATGTATGAGAACGAAACAGTACTAAAGAGAAGGCTATATTCATATACTGAAACACGATAAAGAGATACCACAATGTTACAGACAGAAGGGTCACCCTGCAGGCTCTCGATCATATAGCTATATAACAGAAAGGACATCGCGGGTACCTGTTGGACTCCTCCCCCTTGTAATAATCCGCTGCCTGCTCGTAGTGGGCTATTGCCTGTGGGAGAAACACAGAACAGGAAGAGTAAGGACAAACATAATGTAATAAGCGGCCAATAAAGATCCCTCCCACAGAGAACCTCCGACAGCTCCATCGTCTATACACCTACCCAATACAGCCCCCCCTCACACACACACACACATCAGCTAGCAGTACGAGTGAGTTTATAGTCATCCATCAGAGGGAGAATGACATGTAGCTGCAGCGAATAACACAGACAGGATTAAAAAGCTGTGTGCCGTTTTTGTGATATGTCAGACAGAACATGTGATACTAAGCCAACATCAGATGTCAATCACAGTCACTGGTTTCTAGTGGATTGACAGACAAATAATATCTGTCTCTGTATAAGGGGGGCACTATACTGTGACCATCAGAAGAAAGACAGAACATAGAAGAGGACTGAAACATGGCAGAGAGGTGGTAATACGGCAGGGAAGCAGGTAGAAGTAGATTCAGACATTAAAAAGGAAAGAAGAGCATTTTGTTTGTATGTTGTGTTGGTTTATATGTTCTGGAAAATTTAAATACAAAAGAAGAGATTTTGCATTGACAACGGTGGAGAATCAATTCAGCTTCATGTGTTCCGGAACAATGCAACGTTCAGGCTGAAATCTCCGCTCATTGTCCTCTCTCACCATAGAGGTGCTCAGAAAAATGAGCGGAGATCTCTTACCGCAACAGGCGGCAATGTGTGTAGCTGTTCATCGCGGCACATCACTCCGAATTTAAACTCCCCCAATGAGCATGAAAATGTGAATGCTGCGTCTGCACAAGTTTAAAACTAAAATGACTTTTTAGAAGCCCGGCGACACACCTTCTCGATGTCCACCAGCTCGGACTCGTAGATCTCTGCTATAGATATGTGATGTTTGGCTGCGATGGTGAATCGTCCCTGTATGACAAAAGAACAGCGTCATTAATACTGGAAACAGTTTGGTAACTTAATAAAACATCAATTTCCAAAAAGCAATGACATGTAACAGAGTTCACCAAATACCCAAATTAGGTACAACATTAGTGAGCGGTCTCAAGTTGTGACATAAAAGTCTATACTGAAATAATGAAAAGCAGATGCACATGATCTGAAATAGGCAGTGGCGGATGCGGAGCAGGGGCGACCGGGCAATCACCCCCCCCCCCCCCCCCAACAATACCTTTGCAAGTTGAGAGAGAGTTCTGGCTGTCTTGTAAATCAAAAGGAAGTGGTGGGGACCACCAATCACAGTGAAGGAGGGATGTGGCTATGCTAAATTGCCCTCCACCCCCTACAATAAAGTCTAGGTCCGCCCCTGGACATAGGATAAGTTTAGCACGATAATGCTTAATAAAGGACTGCTTTGGTGCAAATACAAGAAAGTTAAGAGTAGATTTATCTGCATGCTTGTCGTGGCGCTTTAAACAGTAAATAGCACCGTTCACACGTCAATGGTTTTAAAATCCCCAAAATATCACAACAGTCACATTTGCAGCTCCCAGCCAGGAGAAGGGTAGAAGTCACGTGTCCAGCATTTTTATGAATGACTCCTTATAGCATGGAGTTACAACACAGGGATGAAGTCACAAGGTATAATGGATTACTCACCATGTCAGTGTAGATTTCAATTGCTCGGAGAAGACAGTTGATGGCCTCTGCAAAACAAAGGTACGTACAATGTGACATCAACCATCAGCTACCTCCTGATACGTTCTCCCACCCACTCAGTTGTCTTTCCATCTAACAGGCAAAATGCCATTAACCTAGAAAAGGTGTCATAGTCAATCACAGAAATGAGAGGAGATGCCTATTTATACTAAGAAATTATAACGCAACAAGCATGTAACCTACTATAGACAACAACAGTGTCATCCATCATATATAATTTATTTTTATAGGTATATTTAATTGTTACGTTAAATTATATAATTGTGGCAATCATTGAATTTTTACAGCCTTTGTAAACCATAATCTTTTCTTACATTCATACTTCGACATGCAGCCACTAGAGGGCGCATCTGTCTCTAATGAGAAACTGAATTTTGCATGTTCAGCTGCAGCAAGAATATTCTGAGTACAGGATGTGCGCCCTCTAGTGGTAAGGGGCTACTATGAATCTTATTAACTTTACAATGGTCTCAAGTAACTAAGTGGGTGAAATTGGGTTCCCTACGTTTAATTGGATATTTGTTTTAATAATTATTAATAATAATGTATCCAAATTAATTTATTAAGCGTTAAGGGGTAAATAACACATTAGACAACAGTTTATTTTTGTATCACACAAGTTAAAATAAATTATGTATTATGCCTACAATATAAAGATACACTGTAAACACTGACTATTTGTTAAACCTATTTGTGCTTCTAAGAGACTGGGTACACACTACAGGGTTTTCAGACGATTATGGGGCCAATCACACGATAAACGACCGTTCGGCCCGATATCGCATTAGTGTGTATGCTCCAACGATGAACGATTATATCATCATCATCATCATTTATTTATATAGCACCACTACTTCCGCAGCGCTGTACAGAGAACTCATTCAAATCAGTCCCTGCCCCATTGGAGCTTACAATCTAAATTCTCTAACATTCATATACACAGACTAGGGTCAATTTGTTAGCAGCCAATTAACCTACCAGTATGTTTTTGGAGTGTGGGAGAAAACCCACTCAAACACGGAGAGAGCATACAAACACTTCACAGATAAGGCCATGGTCGGGAATTGAACTCATGACCCCAGTGCTGTAAGGCAGAAGTGCTAACCACTGAGCCACCTTGCTGCCTTATAGTTTCAAAGTACATGGTATAGTTTCATTTGATTTTATAAATGGACTAAAAATCTCAATAAACGATGGAACGATGTCGGGCAAATCACGCAGTGTGTATGCACTCAGGACCAACAGTTTAAGCCATTGTTGGCTAACCTGTGACACTCCAGGTGTTGTGAAACTACAAGTCCCATCTGTGTACCATGTATTGTATCCTGCAGGCATCTAACTCTATAGAGCTTGTCATTAATAGGATTCTTGCTTTGTGTGTTCAGCAAAGTGTGTAATGTTTTCGGCTGTTTGACTAATCCCAATCAATGTCCGCAGACACCAGGACTTCCCTTACCTTGTGGGTCAGACTTTTTAAAGGCGTTTCCAGCATCCACAAAGTTAGTGGCGGCGTCATGTTTGCTCTGGACCTGCAGGTGCAGTTGGGCCGCCTGGCAGAAAGCATTGCCAGCAGCTAGGAGACAAGGAGAGGGGTAATGACATATCATACAGTCTAGAAGCAGAGGGGTAATGACATATCATACAGTCTAGAAGCAGAGGGGTAATGACATATCATACAGTCTAGAAGCAGAGGGGTAATGACATATCTCATACAGTCTAGAAGGAGAGGGGTAATGACATATCTCATACAGTCTAGAAGGAGAGGGGTAATGACATATCTCATACAGTCTAGAAGGAGAGGGGTAATGACATATCTCATACAGTCTAGAAGGAGAGGGGTAATGACATATCATACAGTCTGAGAAGCAGAGGGGTAATGACATATCATACAGTCTGAGAAGCAGAGGGGTAATGACATATCATACAGTCTAGAAGCAGAGGGGTAATGACATATCATACAGTCTAGAAGCAGAGGGGTAATGACATATCATACAGTCTAGAAGGAGAGGGGTAATGACATATCTCCTACAGTCTAGAAGGAGAGGGGTAATGACATATCTCATACAGTCTAGAAGCAGAGGGGTAATGACATATCTCATACAGTCTAGAAGCAGAGGGGTAATGACATATCATACAGTCTAGAAGCAGGGGGTAATGACATATCATACAGTCTAGAAGGAGAGGGGTAATGACATATCATACAGTCTAGAAGCAGAGGGGTAATGACATATCATACAGTCTAGAAGCAGAGGGGTAATGACATATCATACAGTCTGAGAAGCAGAGGGGTAATGACATATCATACAGTCTGAGAAGCAGAGGGGTAATGACATATCATACAGTCTGAGAAGCAGAGGGGTAATGACATATCATACAGTCTGAGAAGCAGAGGGGTAATGACATATCATACAGTCTGAGAAGCAGAGGGGTAATGACATATCATACAGTCTGAGAAGCAGAGGGGTAATGACATATCACACAGTCTGAGAAGCAGAGGGGTAATGACATATCATACAGTCTGAGAAGCAGAGGGGTAATGACAAATCATACAGTCTAGAAGCAGAGGGGTAATGACATATCATACAGTCTAGAAGCAGAGGGGTAATGACATATTATACAGTCTGAGAAGCAGAGGGGTAATGACATATCACACAGTCTGAGAAGCAGAGGGGTAATGACATATCACACAGTCTGAGAAGCAGAGGGGTAATGACATATCATACAGTCTAGAAGCAGAGGGGTAATGACATATCATACAGTCTAGAAGCAGAGGGGTAATGACATATCATACAGTCTAGAAGCAGAGGGGTAATGACATATTATACAGTCTGAGAAGCAGAGGGGTAATGACATATCATACAGTCTGAGAAGCAGAGGGGTAATGACATATCACACAGTCTGAGAAGCAGAGGGGTAATGACATATCACACAGTCTGAGAAGCAGAGGGGTAATGACATATCATACAGTCTAGAAGCAGAGGGGTAATGACATATCATACAGTCTAGAAGCAGAGGGGTAATGACATATCATACAGTCTAGAAGCAGAGGGGTAATGACATATCATACAGTCTAGAAGGAGAGGGGTAATGACATATCATACAGTCTAGAAGGAGAGGGGTAATGACATATCATACAGTCTAGAAGGAGAGGGGTAATGACATATCATACAGTCTAGAAGGAGAGGGGTAATGACATATCATACAGTCTAGAAGGAGAGGGGTAATGACATCATACAGTCTGAGAACGTTGTACAGAAATGGCCTCTATCTTTATACTGACCACAATCATTATTACAGATTTCTACAGCACCAGCTCAGGGACTTTGCAAATTAAATCACATTTCCAGCCCCCCAGGACATAATGGTACCACCTACCGCTCCAATTTTTCACTATTTTGAACATGTTGGCTGCCCGGGCGTAGAGCTCACAAGCTTCTTCTACCTTGGAGGAGCCCCTGAAAAAGAACCAGATTGGGTAAGAAACACAGCTCCCCCACCATGGTTCCAATAGGTAGGGGGGGTCTTGCAGATACAGAGACGGTATAAACAACACAACCCCATAATAATCTCATGGACCAGAATAAGAGTGCGTGGGGTGTGGGGGAGGGGGGTGGGTGTGGGGGGTGTTCTTGTGAGGAACACAGTCCCTATTACCATAACTCCTCATGGGCGGGTCTCGACCAAGGACACAGGTGATATAGAGACATTAGTACATTAGCATATTTAAACACAAGAGGATTTGTAGAACAAGAGGAGGGGACTGAAAGGTAACACAAGGAAGCGCTTATTTAAAAATGAACAAAAAAAAAAGTGGCAGAGCCGTGGAACAGCCTCCCAGCGGATGTGGTAGAGATTCATAGCTACAGGGACTGAATCCATGATACAAGCAAAGCTACTGCAAGGACTTCTTAAAACAAAACAAAAAACCTACAACCTCCCACGCTACACAAAATAAATAAATGAATCCTATTTCTTAAGCTGTCAAATTCTATGTTTCCAGCATGCGGCTGCCACTGCTAGAATGACGGATGTTCTAATGGAAGTTTACACGACACTGCATGATGCCGTCATTTAGGGAGATCTATCAAACTCGCATCTGTACACACAATTAGGGAAGGTATAAAAAGAACATTCTCACTAAAGACATTATTATTAATAATAATAATAATAATAATAATAATGTGCTACATAGAGTAATATCAGTGGTCGCAGAATACCATACCACCACTTCTCCCACTACCAGAGGCGCCAGCTCTGCGGATCTTCATGTCAGCACCTTTGCACTGACCCTATTCTTAATCTAATCATCCCCCATGCCAGATGCCCCAACCCCCCCCCCAATCATGTACACCCCAGCGGGTAGCCAGCTCCACTATTAAACATATAGAACACTCTATTTCCAGGTGCGGTGTGTGTGAGGACACCGAAGGTGCTGCCGTGAGAGGCTTTGGCTAAAACAAAGCAAAACTGTGCCCCTCTTCCACTGGTTCCCTTGTGAATTCTCCCTCCAGCAAAGGGCAGAGAGACCCCGAAGATTGGCTCTAAACTGAGAACATCTGGTAGCCGGTTGCCATAGACAAGAGCGCAGGGAGCAGCAACAAGCAGTAAGTGGTACTATGGAGCTCACAAGCGGTAGGAGGAGACAACACTTGGGGACGGAGGTAACAGGCAGAAAGCAAGATATAAGGGCACATAGGACTAATGAGCAGGGAACGAGGGAAGCCACAAGGATGCAAGAAGGACAGACATAACGGTAGCAGACCGACGGCTAGGTGGGAAATAAGGAAAAACAGAATATGTATATAATGGAGATCACTATGCTCATCTAAGACAATGGGGGCTTTTTCTCAGCAAAGTACCCTCCCCTAAAACATTGGAAAAAGGGTCATTATTGCGGGAGAATTGGTTAGGGACAAGGTAGGCCAAGTTTTCTGCTTATATTCCATGTGTGTAATGATTGTTATTACAGCTTAAGGCAGTGGATTCCAAACTTTTTCTGTTCAAGGCACCCTTAGGGTCTCCAAAAATCTTTCAAGGCCCCCCTAAGCCAAAATAGTTACCAAGTAGTCCCCCGCCTTGCTTATTACTGGCCCTGGCCGATGCACCCCTGTGAGATCTCCAAGGGAGCCCAGGGAGTCTAGGTGAACAGTTTGGGAACCACTGGCTTAAGGGTTTGAGGCCAAGGGAGGGACTCGGGGCTTAATGTTAAGTGATGGCTGGGGGAGGGGGGGGGGTTATAAAGTTAATTTCACACTATCAAATTCCATGCCACCACTTCAACCTCCGGTAATAATAATAATTAATGACGTCGTATCACGGTATAAAAGCACATGAATAACTGCACAAGTTCTTGAATGACAGTCCTATAGCCAGACTGTCAAGGAGGGGGAGACAGAGTGGGGGTTCTGACAAATACACTCCCCGTAGCATTATATAATCTGAGGGGCCAGGTTGGGGGATACATAAAGGTACACAGTTCTCCATTACATTCTATTCCCGCCACAGGCTGCACACAGACAGATGTCAGTAGTCTCTTACTGAAGCTCAGGATGACAAAACAGGTTTAACGTTTACTCTACAGTGATCCATCACTAATAGGATCACTGCCACCAGACAACTTGTTTCCAGGGCTCGTCATAGACAAACTAACCGCGATTAACTACGGTCATTAAATACAATCATCAACTCTAATTAGCACACACAACTGAGTGTATAGATTTTTTTTATGTACAAAATGCCCTAATGACAAAAAAAAATAACAAGATATATAAAAAAAAAAGTAAATGAGATATTTTGTCATGAAGAGCTGACAATCTAAATGGCACAGCCATAGACGTGCAGTGCGGAGATTAATGTCTATTACCTGTTTCTTCTCATTACATCACGTCAGTTGTCAAACAGATTTGCATAAGAGTTTTTTGTTGCATTTTGTAGAATAAAAACAAAATGTCAGTTTTTACATGGTGAACTCACATAATCTTAGTGTAAAAAAGTACATAAGTATAAGGTAACTTTTACCAAAAATAGAAAAAACAGTTAAAACTAACAAGATGTTTCAGCCTTTTAATCATCATCATCATTTATTTATATAGCACCGTCAAATTCCGTAGCACTTTACGATCACTATAACACTCTAAATGACAGAGCAATTCTCAATATACACTATGGGCCAGAGTCATTAAGGAGAGCAAAGAATAAAAAAGGAGTAACTTTGCACATGGGCAAAACCATATTGCATTGGAGGAGGAGGTAAATTTAAAATGTGGGGACAGATTTATAGTTGGGGTAGAGTATGTCCTAGATCAACTTTAAATTTCAGTGTACAAATAAGCTCACAAGTATTTGTGTGCTAGATGACAAAAGAGCCAGTATTTAACTTATGTGCAAAATAATAAACTAATTTGTACCCCTTGCATTGTAACATGGTTTGTTCCAGAAAACATTTACTCCTTTTTTTGCCTTACTTTCCTTAGTGACTCAGGCCCTATATGTCCCCTATACCTGCATCCTTAATATACACAGACACCATCCACGGGGGATAACAGTTCCATAAATTTCTACTGGTCCATCTAAACATAAATCTCTGCGCCATAGTTTATCCTTGGTAAAATAGAGCTGTCACACTCTGTCCTCTATTCTGTCTCTCTACGTTTTATCCCACTCTAATGCACCTCACTTACGTGGTCCCACACAAAGACCCATACTTCTGTCACTATCGTATTTGGTAGGATTTTAAAATAATTTCCAAAAAGCGTATATGCATCTAACTATGCCCTCTGCAGTACAGTCTACATAGACTAGTGCACAATTCTCTTCAAGACATAATTACTTAACTTGGTTATCATTTTTTTTTTTTGCATTTTAAATAATCTTCTTCCAAAGATATTAACTTATAAATACCAGAGAATGGAGTAATAAATAGTGACAACTATATACAGAATAAAATGAAATATAATCTGCAATTAATCAATATAGACATATCCAGGGACACTCCCTGTAATTTGGGAAATATCAAATATGAATGCCCAATCTCCTATACTAACAATGTCCAGATCCTTACCTTACTACATTATCCTATTCTGCACGATGTATGACTTACCTCTATGAATTTAAGGCCTCATACCCACTGCACACTACTGTGCCAATATAATGCATGAAAATAGGTCTGAAAATGGAAACTATTGCGTCTAATGACTCAATTCCTGGCGTTACTATTTTTTGGAGTGTGGTGTGTGTTACCAAACACTGCTCCACTCACTTGTGTTAGCTGCAAGCGAGCGTATTAGGGAAGCACAAACACGTTTCACATGCGTTTTTCCTATAATTTCTAGTTGTGTGTTTTAATAGTAAGGCTGTATACCCACTGGCATTTAAGAGTCACAATCAATAGTCAGATTCACATGAACGCCATCATAATACACCACAAATTCCTGTCTTGAGTCATATTCTCACGTCATTATACCCCCTCCCATCCTGTGACACCCTGCATGCTGTCAGAACCTCAATTCTTCAGCTACCTTTTGGCTCCCCCCCAATATTTCAACAGTCACCCCGTTACTCTCTATTAGCCTTATCACCCACCCTGTAACTGCTGCCCAATCCCGCAACAGTCACCCCGTTACTATCAGCCTTGTCACCCACCTTGTACCTGCCTTCCAACACATTCACCCAGTTACTCTCCATTAGTCTTGCTACCCACCCTGTACCTGACCCCCCAACAGTCACCCCGTTATTCCCTATCAGCCTTGTTAACCACCCTGTACACCCCCCCAAATCCCCCAATAGTCAGCCCGTTACTCTATCAGCCTCGTCGCCCAACCTGTACCTGCCCCCCCAATAGTCACCCCACTATTCTCTCTCAGCCTTGTCACCCACCCTGTACCCTGCCCCCCTACACAATCACCCTGTTATTATTTATCACCCTTGTCATCACCCTGTACTTGCTCACCAACAGTCACCCAGTTATTTTCTATCAGCCTTGTCACCCACCTTGTACCTGCCCCGTACCCCAGTCACCCCGTTATTCTTTATCAGCCTTGTCACCCACACACCCAAGTACCTGCCTCACCCCCCAATCCCTCAACACACAGTCACCCCGTTATTCTCTATCAGCCCTGTCACCCGCCATGCACCTGCCCCGCACCCCAGTCACCCCCTGCTCACCCGAAGAGCCCGGAGAAGAAGGACTGGGAGGATTTGACTTTCTTGTCGGCCTCAGCCAGGAGCTGCATCGCCTCCTTCTCCTTCCCGGAGTTATCCATGGCGGGTGACAGGCCGGGCACCGGGGATCAGTGATGGGGGTGGTAGGTGGGGGTATAACCAGCGCAGTCCCGGAGATGAGGTTGGGGGTGGTCTCTGTCTCCTCCTGACAGCTCAGTGATGGGGGGGGAAGGCTCAGGATCAACCGCTGACACAGCTACACTGCTACTTCCGCCCACACCATGCACGTGATCGGCGCAGGAACCTCACTTCCGCCCACAACTCAGGTCAGCTGACCCACACGTCACATGACCGATTTAAAGCCCTCGCCGACCAAAAAAAGCGCAGACTAGGAACTTGGCGGCATATGTGAGTCTCTGCTTCATGTTGGGACTTAGGAGAACGAATAATTTATTTTTTTCAGATGATATAATTGCTTGTTATAGTAATACATTGTATGGGAGTCTTATTAAAAACCTGAATACACTTTGTTTTCCCAGCTAATTGTATTTGAATACTTAATTATTGTTAGTTCCTACAGCCTTTATTAGAGGAGCCCAAGTTCTGTCCTCAAGAGCTACCAGCAGTTCATGTTTTCAGGATATCTTTAATCATGCACAGGTGAGTTACCCTATTTTCTTGGGTTGGTAAGTAAGTATCCCACCTGTTTCTACAGACTGAAATCCTGAAAATATGACCTGTTGGTACCTCTTGGGAATTGGGTTTGAGTACCTCTGCTTTACTAGATACATTGCTGCCTGGCTTCCCTCTGTTTTTCAATCATGTATTTATATAATCAGCAAGCTTTGGTTATTCTCATTAACATTGTGTTGTATTACACAGTCCTGCTGTGCTCTCCACATTAGATGCAGTTGTATGCAGAGAATGATCTGATTATATGAGTACATGGCTGACAAAGGCCAAAAAGATAGATATGTATTTGTGAGTGGGCATGTTTAAGCCAATACATTAGTCATGTACATGTGGAAAAGTTCCTCTTTAATGAATAGAGGAAAAGTAAGAAATGACAAAATAGTTGCACATGAGCAGACATTGTGCAATATCTGGAATCAGCATGGATATTAAAATATAGATTAATGTGCAAAATAAGAAATTGAGGGCTTGTTTGTTTTATATTTTTTTCTCTTCATCACTAGATATAGGTGTTTATTATATACAAATATTTTCAATATATTCTACATTGAAGTGCTTAATGTTATACTGTTTACAGAACCACACACACATCTATGTGAGTTTTCAGTGTGTACTGCAGTAGTGTGTGTGTACATAGGGTTACAGGTATCAAATCTTCTAAAAAGGAAGTTAAGTTGTTGCCTATAGACACCAATCAGATTCTAGCGATCATATAATGTACTAAATGATTGCTAGAATCTTATTGGTTCCCTGCAGTAGTACTAACGTAGACATGATGGCAAGTATATAAACCACATGCAATGCAAATAATATTTAATAAACCATCTTCATATCACCTGTACAGATGGGAACAGTGAAAGTAGTGATCTAATGATCCAGGCAGTCCAACAGCACTGAAACGATCTTGATAAAGGTCGTTTTGGATTGAAATGATCAATCCACTTTTTTTCCCTCCAGGAATCTAACACTTGCAAAAAAAAAAAAAATCCAGTCTGTGGCAGTTTATTGTGTATAAAAAAATAAATAAATGGGCAGTATATGAAAATATCATTCCCAAATATCCATGTCCTCCATTGTGATTTTCAATGTCTTGCAGGTCACCAGTGGCGAGGGACTCGGATAGAAGGAGTTTAACCATGAGCACAATCAGAAAAGAGTAAGTACACAAATGTATAATTCACATGTCAATATACACATACAGGATGTAGACTACAGAAGACAAGTGAAGCAGCTCCTCTTTCTGTTACATAGGGGATTCAGTGAAACAGAACATTTCATAAATGATTCTAATAATTTTCTTCCAGGACCACTCTACAGAGAAGATTGTTCAAAAATCCAAGTAGACCTGTGAGCCTTAATTAGCATTGTTTAAAGACCAGGGCTGGTGCATTTAGTCCAGTGGTTCCCAAACTTTTTCAGTTCGCGGCACCCTTAGTCTCCAAATTTTTTCAAGGCACCCCTCCAAAATAATTACTGAGCAGTCCTGTTTTAGAAGTAGTTGGGTCAAAAAATTGTAATAAGTATTTAGGTCACGACAGAAATACTTATTCAGTTGTATGCAAAAATGCCCCCTCTGCATCCAGGCACTCTGCCCCCTCCTCTGCGCCCTGTCGCGCTGTCCCCCCTGCTCTGCGCCCTGTCGCGCTGTCCCCCCTGCTCTGCGCCCTGTCGCGCTGTCCCCCCTGCTCTGCGCCCTGTCGCGCTGTCCCCCCTGCTCTGCGCCCTGTCGCGCTGTCCCCCCTGCTCTGCGCCCTGTCACGCTGTCCCCCCTCCTCTGCGCCCTGTCACGCTGTCCCCCCTCCTCTGTCACGCGCCAGGCGCCAGCCATAGAAAAAAGAAAGAAAACTGGAACTTACCAATCCGCTGGGCGCCGGGACACAGCAGCCTCCTCCTCTCTCCCGCAGCTTGTTACTGACGTCGATATTCAGTGACAGCTGAATTTTGTATATGATCATTGAAAGGCAAAGCTCTTTTCCCTTCCATACTGGTACATTTTATAAGTTCTAAAATGTTGTGACGAAAATTAGGCATGTTTACTAGGATTGCCTCACTGTGTCTATACAACGCAATCTGCAGAAATGTGTGGGATTTGACATTAGCAGAGATTCCATGTTCTCTGGACCAATAACCTCCAGCAGCCTCTGGAGCCAAATAAACAGGGAGGAAGGCTGGGTAAAGAATCCTCTACAGTGTTCTTGACCTGCTTGTAGATAAGTGTTTAACAGATCAGCAATTTCTTCCTGAATATCTAAAGTTCAACAGGGAACTAAGTTCCTGAAAACAGTTTCCTGCAGCAGACCCATTCCTGACACCTCTCTTAGCTTACACTACTGGCCACAGCACAGTTTGCATAAAGATAATTTATAGTGTATACCACAATATCTTTAGAAGCAGCTTCTTCTGATATTCCAAGTATAATACGCCCATACCTGCCAGAAACTAATGTAGAGGTGACATCCCTGTGAGTTACAGAGCGTGGGCTACAAGCCATTCGCCAAGACACTCTTGAACCGAGCTGAGACTTAATTGACCGCAGCTTCCAGTTGGATCAGTGCAGACATCCAATGATGTGACCTGCCAGTTACGTGGTCACAATTAGATACGCTTCAGTGAGCGTCAGTTCTGCAGCTGACCACAAGATGTCCTTGGTCTCGCACCAGCCATGTTTCTCAGGCGCAAACCAGGCAGCCAGTTGTCCTCAGTGATGTATGTCCCGTCTCAAGCAGTGAACACAACCTAACGAAAAATTAAGCTGTTAAAGACTTCGCTTGTTTTTGAAATTGAGTTTTATTCTTTTAGGAGACAAGTGATGGTTTTCTTGTAAAGAGAAACTAGCCATGAAGATGGTGCACGCATTCTATGTCCAACAGCATCCAGGGTTTATCGCTTTTGGATGGTGGAGTTATCTTGATCGTAATCAGCACTTTGCTGCTACAAGTACATTAGTTTGAGAGATACATTATTAAAACTAGCTTTGCAATAACTAAATTCAATTAACTTTTTTTTTTTTTGCGTCTTTGGAAATAATATTTCCATTTAGCATCACCATGAAAGTCTGAAAATTATGGCAACAAAAAATTGCACCTTCTTTCAAATCCTTTTTTTTTTTTTTTTTTTTAAAAAAAAAAAAATCTCAGGAAAATTATCAATCAACTAACGCTTACAAAGTCCTACAATATGATAAATCTAACCATAACACCTTTTATTTTGTCATTATTTTTTTTAAAAAACAAAACAAAAAAACAACATGAAGAAGCCATGTGTGAAATGGTGAATACACCCTTCCTGCTTCAATATCCAAGAATCAAAGCGTTGTAATGGCCTAGTTGAAGGCCAAACCTCAACCTCATTGAGATGCTAGAGCGGGACCTGAAGAGCATTAACAAATGGCCACAACATCTATTAACTAAAGTAGTTTTGTAAAGAGTGGGGTAAAATTCCTGAAATACCATGTAAGAGACTGACCAAAAAGTGTACTGAAAACTATCACTTGAAGTTATTGCTGGTTCTACAAGCTACTCAACCATGGCGTGTTTACTTTTTGACACATGGCTTCTTCATGTTGTGTGGGTTTGTTGTGTTTTATTTTGGGGTTTTTTAAATTTTATTTAATTAGTGAATAATGAAAGAGCGGTTATGGGTTATATTTGTCACTTTGGATTTAGATTACCCAAGTTTGAGCATATACACTTATATATTTAAAAGCACTTTATCATAATACAGTGGCTATAAAAATCCATTTTTACATTGCGGAGAGAGTAAAATTGGACATACTTGAGAATTCTGACCGCTGATCAAGTGGAAGGTTGCGTTATCCAGATGTACAGAATTGGAAGAGAGTTGCCCAAATAGCCTGAGTTGTAATTGCCGCTAAACAGGATTCTAACAAGTATTAAAACAAGGAAGCAGTGAATACTTATATAATCAATGTAGGCCTATTGTGTTGTTTTTTTTTTTTATTTGCAGTAAAACTTGATAGTTTTTGTATTGTACATTTTAAAGTATTTTGTTGACCAGTGGTCAGAACGCCCAAATAAATCTATTTTGATTCCATGATACAAAGAGAAAAAATTTGAAAAAGGTAAGTGGGGTGAATACTCCTTTGTATAGTCTCTGGAGGCTGGTTAAAGATCATCCTTCAGCCCATGATGCCCTCCTCTTTCTAGCCTTTGATTCCATTCTGTATCTAGATCACAAATTGCGATTTAAGTTGGCGCCTTCGCGTTCTTAGTACGGTAGTTTATATTCTCTGTACCGTGACTGCTGTTCTTGTTTACAGTCGGTTTTATCCCAAGTATTAGATTGCAGGGATACGGTGTTAAATCTTTGGAGAGTGCCATATATTTATTATAGGCAGTGGTTCATAGTCTCTTTGGTGTTATACACATGCCACATGATTAACTTTATTGTAAAAAACACCAATGTTAAAATATTGTAATAAACGCCATAATTAACTTTGGCTTTCAAATATACTTCTATTTATGTAATAAAATTAAATAACAAGAACTATGGAAAATATGTACCAAGACTTCTGTTAAGATGAACAACATAGGACAGGTCTGACCAACCTGTGGCTCTTTGCCAGTAGATGCCTAGCTGATGGCTGGGACTTGTAGTTTCGCAACACCTGGAGAGCCACCTCTTGACCCATCCTGACATGGGGCATCATGACACAGTATTGAGTGTTACAAGGTGGTTGAACAGCTGGCAAGAGGTACAGACTCCTTCTGTATGTTTGGTATTCTGCACATAGGTATAAATAAGTACACTACATAATCGATGAGGGGGATTCATAGAAAACAAATGTACTTGCCCAAGGTGTTTGTGGGCTGTCTGTAAAGTTCTACCAAGTCGTATGATATATTTAAACCACACAGTAGTACAGAAGTTTCAGAATGTGATCAGTTTCTCTCTCTTCCCCCAGAAAAATTATCTATAATTGTTCCCGCCTATAAGATGGCATCTGGTTTGGTTACCGCAACACGAAGGAAAAGAGAGAAGGTGGCTAGTCTTGATAGGACGGCCTCCAACCTGTCCGTGGATCTGTACAAGTCCAAGGTGTGGAACTATTACACGAAGCTGGGAGATGCCTACGTGGAATGTAAAGTGTGCAGAAAGCAGCTGTCCTTCCATAATAACACCACGATTATGAGGGAGCATCTTGTCAGAAGGCACAGCTTCCGCAGTTTTGGTATCCCTCTGACCAAGGAACAGCCGGAACTGGACTTGGACCAGGAGGGGGCAGCAAAGAGACTGAGGCAAGTACTACCTGTAAGTGGTCTCTGCCCATCGGTATCTGAAACACGGACACAAGTGATAGCTAACCTGCTGCTGGAGATGGTTTACCTCGATCTCCATCCTCTTTCTGTGGTGGAAGATAAGGGTTTTGGCCTACTCCTTGGCTACCTGGAACCTAATATTATTCTGCCCTGCCCAACACAACTAGCTGGCATGTTGTGGCACAAATACACAGTCGTTAAACAGCAACTCAAGTGTTGTCTGCAAGCCGCCCACTCAATTGTCCTCTCCATTGAGAGTTGGAGTAATCACTCCAAAATATCCCATCTAGCGATTTCAGCCAATGTAATTGACAATGAATGGAGATTATGCAGATACTTACTGGAAACGCAACCTGTTTACCAAAGCAAAACAGAAGACGGCCTGGTAAAGAGACTGCATTCTGTGCTGGAAGAGTTTGGATTATCTAGTGGCCTTGTATCCTGTGTTGTGCACGATCGATCAGCATCCGTGTCGTCTCATGCTCAATCTCTGAAGGACGCCCATGGTTGGGCCAGCCTGTGTTGCACTTCCCATGTCCTACAGCTTTGTGTCCAAGCAGGGTTAGAGGTTGAGGAAGTGAGTGAAGCTTTGTGTGCAGCAAGAGGGTTAGTTTACTACTTCCAGGAGGACTTTAAAGCCAGCTGCTACCTCAATGCCAAACTGGAAGCTATGAACAAACCCAGACTGGTTTTGGACTCGCAGCTGTACTGGATTAGTACTTTAGAGATGTGTCAGAGCTTGTTGGACCTCAAGTGGGCCATCCTTTCTGTTTTGGAAGAACAGAGTGTTGAAAACCTTTCTGAGCAGCACTGGAAGTTGCTACAAGACTTGGTGCCCATGTTGAAGACCATATGGATTGCTACAGAATTCCTGCAGGAAGAACAGAACGCCCCCATCTCTTCCCTGATGCCGTGTGTCCATGGTATATTAACTGTGGTTGGGCAAACTTCTGAAAACAGCAATAGCATCATTAAAGCTGCTGCAAGTCAAATACGCGCTGAGATCTGTCGACATTGGGACGTGTTGGATGAAGGGAAGTTAATAACCAACCCATCCGCAATTGCCTCCTTTTTGGACCCTCGTTTTAAAGATCTTAGGTTCCTTAAACCCTGGGCGAGAGGAGAGCTACACATGAGGGTGAGAAATATGCTTTTGCAGATGTGTGAGCCATGTTCCACCAGCCAGCCCTGGACACTGAGTTGTGCAATTGAAGGTAGTGGCACAGAGACTCTTCAGCTGTCTGTTCAGAAGGACACTGGTCCCTCTGCTGGATCTGAAAATGTGTACGACCTTCTTCTTGGGAAAGATCCAACAGAGAGCATGCCTGAAGCACATCTCCAACTGGAGAACTACATATTGGAACCTATCTGTAAACGCACCACTGACCCTCTGGGATGGTGGAAGAGTAACCATCACCGATTTCCAACATTATCCCGATTAGCCCGCCAATATCTTGCCATACCGGTCACTGCCGTAAAGCGCGCATGTGCTTTCAACCCAAAGCTAGACTCGCTAGAAAAGCAGCGTGCTGCTCTAGAGTCAAAATACATGGACCAGATCCTTTTCTTACACCAGAATAAAGACTTCTTAGAATGGCGTATGAAAGCAAGCGAGTAAAGGTTTCTTGTTTTGGTGGGTTTCAAGAGTCTGGGCTTCAGTTATGTACAATGGGCACTTTTAGTGATTTGATTTTGAATATTTATGAGGCTGTATCAATACTTGCTCAAATGAAATAAATTGGGCCTTTTTTTTTTTTTTTGAATACTGGTGGAGTCTTCCACTTCCTTTACTACCCCACCTTGATTTCATTCATCCTAAATGGAGAAGTCTCCACGTTCCTCTCCTCCTTTTATGTACACTAATTAATATGTAATAACTGGCTGTTAAGAAAAACCTGTAAATATCTGTATAGTTCCTTGTGAATAATATAGCTTTTTTGCTATTTTGTAGTGTTTTCTACTTGTTTTAGAGGATGATCAAAAATTGCACTTTGTCAGGTAAATTATTGCCAAATAGAGCACATGTTTTGAATGGTGTTTTCTAATAAACTAATTTTGTTACTGAACCCTGCAGTCATTTTCATGTTGTGATAAAGCATTAGATATATCAACCTTGTTTAATAGTGACTGTCGCTACTCTACTGTTTTTAAATACGCTGATCAGCTTCATGCTTGCGTAGCTATTCCTGCTTAATACCTGCCTTCATATGGACACAATAAGCTAAAATACTCTGTACTAATGTCTTAATGGCTGCAGGTTCAAATCTAATGCACACTTCATCTGCTTGTCCCGTGTTGAAGAATGACAGTAGGTGCTCAGACTCAAACATACCTACAAATGAAGCCATTTTAATTTTCAATTAAAGCATCTTTGAGGTTAAGCCAGAAACCATGCATAGCTGTATTTCATAGTAATGCTTTCCTATGCGGATTTTCACATTTGTTCCAACACATGCCACCCTTTCCATCTTAACTGTTTTCAGATCAGAATGTTTAGGTGGCTGTTTGACTTTTGGGACAATGCAGATGGTTTTGTTTTGAGGAAAACATAAAAACCGGTTCATGTTCTTTAGCAAATTGGTTTTTATTGTGCAAAAGTTTAATGGAAAAATAATTTGGGGAAACTAGAACTGTTTTAATGAAAATATATTTTGCATTGGCCATAAACATTGTTTTATACATTCTAACATTTACGTTCTGGGTAACCTATAAAACTGAACTCTGGTCCTTGTAGTCCTTATGCCTCTGGTTGTCTACAGTTTCTCTGTTATCTGCAGGTCAAGAGCCACAAGTCTTAATCTGGTAAACTAAAAGTCTTTCCTAAGGTTCTATAGAATGTGTTTGTTAATGAAGGTTACTGCTGTCCCACAATAACACTATAAGTGTATGTTCAGCAGAATCCCCATACCTCACTTACCAAACTAAAAGTTTCAGCATGTTTAAAAACACAGGTGATTTTAGTATTACGTTCACTTGCATTACTAGGGCTATGCCCCTATTCCACTCCATGTTTTTACAGAGAACAGATGCTCTTACCATTACTAATAGGCATATGCCATTGCCAGACAGGTCAAGCAAATAGGTCATTGCTGACTTATCTAAGCAGGTCTACTAAAATCTATTTAGAAGTCTATCTGAGATTCCAATTGCACATATACATGTATCTCCCAATGAGCTCACAGCATGAGTGATGTCAGATGGGGTTGGAACCTGCTCGGCCAATCCCAGTTGTTGATTGTTTCGGTGTAGGTTCAGCATCTTCTCCTGCTGCCGATGCCTCTTCATATGAGCGTTCCTACTCTTCACCCTGTCAAACACCCTGAGAGGAAAATGCTAAAATTATAGAGAGGATACTGGGATGGAGGGGTCAGCTGCAACCGAAGTGCACATCAGCTACAGGTACCGGCAATTTATAAGCGTATCTGGCAGCATTCTATACATTACAGTTCGTAAGATACATAACATTTCAGTGTAGGAGAAAACAAAATGAAGGGACTGGACCACTGATCATGATTATTCTACAGCAAATCAACACAGGGTTTCAAACTGACCACTTTAGATTGTAATGAAATTTGGTATAATAAATACTGTGATGGGTGTAAAGAAACCCCCCAAAATCTTAGTCTTATATGTGCACTGGTTTTGAAATTATGACTTTAATAGCAAATTTTTCATTAAAAGAATGCAACTTTAACTTTTTTTTTTTAATTATTTGTAGCCCACCTGATTGAATTAGAGTTTGGCAAGGTCTCATTTTAAACCTCTTTTTATGAGCTTTCATATGGTATAGAACACAGCAGTATGTTTTAATAAATATTAAAAATATAAAATTTTCAAAATTTAGATTTTCTCAAAGCCATATTTCAAAATTTTGGAAAAACATCTCAAAAATTGTTCCTACTGTTAATCCCCAATGTTTTACTTTGGGATCACGATGCGATCATTTGCTACAAGAGCTTTCACATTGGACTGTTTGTTAAAATAATAAAAATGGGAGCTATCTAGGCCTGTTCATTACTTTTAATTTATGTCCTTAAACAATCCCTTTGTATATTATGCACAATGACACAGTATGTAATACTGAAATATTATAAAATTATGACAAATATTTTAGTCTTTCACATATTACAAGAAAACTTACTACAGATCATTACCACTTGGTGCTGCTGCTCTGGATGGATGGTGCTACTTGATGGGTTGGACCTGGCTGAAGGCTTCATTTTGGTTTTTAGTATTTCCATTTCAGAAAGGGTGTAGATTTGACTTGTTGGAGTTAACGGATTCCCCTTACACAGAACATCTCCTATAGCAATCCACAAAACCTCCGGCTTCCTTGGGTATGATAAAGATGGTGATGGACCAGTTGGATGGAGGAACGTCACTTTCACTTCAGTGACGGTTTCATCTTTCGCCAGAATAAATGTGAGCAACCATTTGTTGTCATAGACAGCAGTTACATACCCTCTGATGTCAGCAAGTGGAAGCTGATACTATGTATCTCAGGAAACGGAACAATGACCCTCTTGCTCTTTTCGAAGTGTCCCAAGTTGTTTTCTGCAGCTGGCTCAAACTTTTGCAACATTTGGCATTTCAGAATAATTTACACATCCATTCTGAAACAGTTCTCAACACCTTCTTATTAGAAGTATGATTTGGCCCTTTTGAATGTGTTGAAACAATAAGGTGCCACTTTCCTCCATCTTTATTCTTCTCTACCAATTTATATACCACAGCAGGCTATGACTGGGCTGCCGGGGATTCGGAGAAATGATTCCTACGAGACTCTGCTGAGGGGTGAGAGAAGCACCTGCTGAGCTCTGATTGGAGGAGCCCATCACATTCTCCTCTGACCCGTGGAGATCAGCAGCAGCCTCATGGGCTGTGCCTTCTCTTCTCTGCCTGGCTGGGTGACTGAGGCTTCTTCTTGTGAGCACAGTGTTGCTCCCAGTCTGCTGTCTCTCTCCCTCCCAGCACCCCTTCTCCAAGTTGCTGTTCCTCCTTGCTCCCAGCACACGTTCTCCCAGTCTGATACTCCACTGTAATTAAACACTCCACTTTATCAAATGTGACACAAATGGTCCAGGGTCAGGTAAGGTTTGGGTGGGCTTAAATTAGTGACCAAGAGGTTTTTATTCACTAATTAAAGCCCACCCTAACCTGACCCTGTAAAAGGTGGGTCTATTCAACACCATTGAAGTGTCTTTCCATGTAGAGTATCTTTCCACATAAGTTTACACGCCTGTGCAAAAGTGGGAGCAGGCGCTGGCTGTAAAATTTTCTCCCCAAACGCACCTGAAGAGGACATGCATCCTCTAATGAAGTAAACTGGAAAAAATATTGTTTTGCTGATTTTCTCAGATGTGTAGTGCCTCAATAATTATGACCCTCAAAATAAAACGTTGGGGATTTATTAACAGTGAACAATTTTTTAGATGTTTTTTAAAAATATGGCTTTTTGATTTTGAAAATGTTATATTTTTATTGAAACATACTGCTGTTTATATATCATATGAAGGCCCATAAAGAGGTTTAACATGAGACCTTGCCTCTCTAACTCTCTAGCTTGATGAGGTGAGATGCAATTAAAAAAACTTTAAAAGCAAGTTTTTTGTTAAAAAAATTGCAGTTTTAAAAGTGTATAACTTCAAAACCAGTGTACATATCAGCCTGAGATTTGGGGATATTCTTTTACACCCATGGCAGCATTTATTATACCAAATTTAATTGAAATCAGAGAATGTAAGGTAGAATTTTTTCTAAAACTATGTTGATTTGATGTGGAATGACCCTGGCCTTAAGTCCAAATAACTGATCTAAAAATCAGATTTATGCTCCAAAAGTCTAATGTTTAGTTGATGCTTTGACTTTGCTGGTTCTATTCTGTCCCAAAGGGAAAACACTGCAGACTGGACTCCCACCGATAGCGCCTCTCCCCACCGTGTGCCCCTAGTCCTTGTCTATCTCCAGTAGTCTTAGGCAATCTGTGGCTCTCCCATGAGGTGTCGAGAATAAGGTCCAGCATTGTCCTACCAGAGAGATGGATGTGTAGTTCCACAACATCTGGGAAGACACAGGTCTACCCAGATGTGGCCTATATCCACTGCACCATAGATTTTTTTTTTTTCCTTTAAAAGTTTTTATTAAATTTTGCAAAAGTTTTTAAGGGGTACAGAAATAAAAAAAAGGGGGGGGGGGAGTGGGGAGGAGGAAAGGACAATAAACAAATGGGTAAAAGGGGAGGGGGGGGTACTGCACCATAGATTTTTAACTCTCTTCTCAATGACCCCCAACATGTTCTGGTATTGCACTGTCAGAACTACTGGCCCAGTAACTTCATGTTGACAAAAAAATCCTGTACTGATGAACGCTAATAAGGGTGAAACAGTCTATACATTGAATTTCTGTGTCAACCTTTAAAAACCCTCCGACACATTGACTTAAATGCCATTTCCCAAAACTATTCTCCATGGGCCTGATTCATTAATGATCTTAACTTGAGAAACTTTTTATTTCAGTTTCCTGGACAAAACCATGTTACAATGCAAGGGGTGCATATTAGTATTCTGTTTTGCACATAAGTTAAATACTGGCTGTTTTTTTCATGTAGCACACAAATACTTGATAGCTTATTTGTACACTGAAATTTAAAGTTGATATTTGTGTGCTACATGAAAAAACTGGCAGTATTTAACTTATGTGCAAAACAGAACACTAATTTGCACCCCTTGCATTGTAACATGGTTTTGTCCAGGAGACTGAAATAAGAAGTTTCTCAAGTTAAGATCCTTAATGAATCAGGCCCCATATTATTATCCCTAGGGAGTAGCTTAAAGACATTTATTTGATTATTTATTTATTTTTTTAAAGGTCTTCCTGTTACTTCATTAAAGCTAAACTGTGATGAAAACCCAGATACCTGTCACACTCTTTGCATGCAAACTGTCCGACAGGCTGTGCACTGTCTACTGGGTCCTGCTGGCTGCCATGTGTCGCCTCCTTAGACTCTGGTTTTTGACTCTGGACGGTGGTTTTGTTTCTGACGCCATAGAAGAGTCCTTTCTGCACAAGGAAATGCAGAAATCTGGTATTAGCAGCTAAATCCAAATGCTGGAGGCCAGAGCAGAAACTTCTTTTCTGGCTTACCATGCTGCCTCCAAGCTTCTCTCCATTGTGCCCATTGTTGGCTCCTTGTTCTGTAGCTGAAGTCTGGTGTCTATCAAAGCTTATAATCTTCTTCCAGGTGTAGTAATACTCCACACACTGATATACACTCTTCTCAGGGAGCTAAAGAGTCAGTATTTTGTCATAATACAAGAGGGAAACGTTTAGAACCATCTATAATAAAATAGCACATAAAGATAAACATAATTACATCCCCTCCCCACTTTCTGTTGAGGATCTTCTTACCACTGATTGGATATAGGAGAAATTCTTTCTGTTCTTGGAATAAGCTTTCTTAAACAACCGCTTCTCTGTAAGTGACCAGTAGTCCGATCCTGTGAGCCAAAAAATATATCAGAATGCAGGATGTGCTTCTGTAACAGTACAAAGATAGTTGCTCTATACTAGTAAGATGACTAAGCAGTCTCTTTGTCAGTTCTAGGAATGTGTTTAAAATATAGACCACCATCTACATAGGTTCAGGAGAAGTGGTGTCACAATTAGAGAGTTGGGTATCGCACATGGCAAAAAGACTGAGCAGATTTATCAAACCTTCCAACAAGAAAAAGTGGAAGTGTTAAATCAGATTTAAGCTATAATTTTCTAGAATGTATTAGATAATAGCATGAATATATGGGCATCATGGTGGCTAAGTGGTTAGCACTTCTGCCTCACAGCAATGGGGTCACGAATTCAATTCCCGGCCATGGCCTTATCTGTGCGGAGTTTGTATGTTCTCCCCGTGTTTGTGCGGGTTTCCTCCGGGTGCTCCGGTTTCCTCCCACACTCCAAAAACATACTGGTAGGCAGTGGCGGATCCAGGGGGGGGGCGATCGGGGCGATCAGCAGGGGCCTGCTGCCGACAGCTGCACACTGTGCAGGTCCGTTCAGCAGTGACAGTATGCTGCCCGGCTGCTCTAATTGTGTTTTAAACACAATCAGAGCAGCGGGACAGCACACTTTCACTGCTGAACGGACCTGCACAGTGTGCAGCCGCCGGCAGCCTTAGAACACAGAAAGGGGGCGGGGCCTAAATCCCCCCCCCACCCCCTAAAATCGCCCCGGGTAGAGCAAATGTCTGGGTCCGCCCCTGCTGGTAGGTTAATTGGCTGCTACCAAATTGACCCTAGTTTCTCTCTATGTGTGTGTGTTAGGGAATTTAGACTGTAAGCTCCAGTGGGGGCAGGGACTGATGTGAGTGAGTTCTCTGTATGGCGCTGCGGAATTAGTGGCGCTATATAAATAAATGATGATGATGAATCGTCTTAGAAGGTTTGATAAATCTATTTCTGAGAGAGTTAGATATAATTAGATCATAGAGGCAAGTTTTTACATACAGTGGTTGTTCCAGAGTGCAAGGGCCTAGGGAGAGCTTGATTTGACTAGATTTTGCGTACATAAAGTAATAGGAAAACAAATACAGGAAATAAGTGAAAATATGATATGCGGAGAAGGTTTATGCAGGGGCAGGCGAGTTAGGCAACAGCTGGAATTTTCTATTCATCCCTAATTGGGATCTGCCCCAATATTATTCTGTCCGCTGTACCTCTGCATGTTGTGTGAGTGTTGTAGTGGAGCTGCCCGGTCTGTAGGTCATTCAGAGAGAGAGAGGCGCAGTAAAGTGGCCTAAGTTGTAGTTTGGGGGCACGAGTGATCATTTTAAGAGCAAGGAAAGAGAAGAGACGTGTGCGTGTGTATATAAGTAATAAGAGGATGGAGAAAACCGCAGCAGTTCTGCTTATAGTACAAAGGTTTTAAGTGTTGTCGAAATGAATAGCAGTTGTGATAAACAAAAGCACTCATTGAATGGTGAGCGTACCATCCACTCACAAAACTTACCAAGCTAGTCCATGCAGACGGACCTTGCTGATATACTCCGTGAAAATCTTGCATGTCCCTGCGAGTCACTTTTGTTAGACCAAAAGTGTGCGTGTGTATCTGACGTGGAGGGGTAAGTGTGCGCACACTAGAATTCAGTGGTTCGACAATGCGTCGTCGGAGAAAGCGAATGCAGCTTTCCTGCCCGTTTACACCAAACTGTTTACTGAAAGTAAAGTGAGGACAGTGAAGCATGACACAACCCTGTGGTGGCTTCGACTATAGCCTGGAGAGCAGTGGAGATGAGTATACCCCTGACGCTGCAGAGGAGAGTGGTTCAGACACCAGCGGTGATGGCGGTGGAACAAAGTGAAGGGACACAGTGTTGTCTTCTATGCACGACCATTGTCGTGCTGATGGCAGCGGTGTTTTAAACACAGAAGGAAATATGATGTGATGTACATCCAAAAACAGTGATGGCTCCAGGGCATGTAACATAAAGCAGTACAGTCTGTACTGTGAGAAGTCCTTCTCAAGCATAGCCCGGCATATGGAGCATGTTCAGTGCAATGAGATTTAAGTAGCCTGGGCCATGAAATTCCCCAAGCACTCGAATGATTGGAGCATGTAATTAGCACATCTTCGGACTAGCGGCAACTTTGCACACGAATCTGGGGTGATAAGGACAGGATGTGGCGTCCATGCAAACTACCACACAAGGCTTCATGCACTTGCTTGTTCTCAAGAAAATACCTGTGGCAACGCATGAAGAGAGGGAAGCTAAACCAGAGAGGCAACCAATCCAAACGTGGCAAAACCCAATGTCTAGTCTCTGCTCAGCCTGTTACACCTGACATCAATTGTGGCTTTTGGAAGCTCTCGAGGGACATGACCCCAGATGAAGCCTAGAGATATGGGCAGGCTGTTACAGGCCATAAGAGCTTTGGAGAGGATAGAAGACTTTACCGTCCCATCATACTTTTTGCATGTAGTAGACACTGTGAAGCAGGTAACTGGCTATGATAAGGAGACCAGTGCATTTAAGACACCCTCGCTGGCACTAAAGGTCGAGAATGGCTTGCAAAAGATAGCGAGCATTGTGGCATACCAAGCAATGATGGAGGGCTGCATGCTGCGGTTGTAAGTGCACGCAACTTCAGGAGGATCTATGAGGCAAGATGGAACAAGTTTATCTCATCGGCTCTCTTGAAAACTGTTAAGGAGTCCAAAAGGAAACATGCCTCAGCTCTTACCTTCCACTGAAGATGTGAAAAAGATGTAATTGTATGTCGATGAGAACCAAAGCAATTTATCCACTAAGCCTACACTTAACAACTGGGCATTGCTTGCAAAGGTCACCCTGGCACAGGTGATCTTGTTCAATAGAAGAAGGGAAGGTGAAGTTTCCAAGATGCTGTTGACTACCTTCTCTTCAAGATATATTCAGATCTCTATGAAGAGCTTTCCAAGCTTGAGAAGCTCTACTGGCACTTCACACGGATTGAAATCTGAGGAAAACGAAGGAGGAAATTTCTAATCCTGTTGACACCAGTAATGCAAAGCGCAATGGAATGTCTTGCAGAAAAGCATGAAGAATGTGGAGTACTCAAAATGTCTATGTTTGCCAGAGCAGCTGCCTTGTCACATTTAAGAGGCTCCGACTGCATACGACTGTTTGCCCAAGAGTGTGGGACAAAAAAATGTCCAAACATTGTCTTAGGTTCTCAACCTAAACAACACAGAATTTGATCAGCTGGCAGACTTCCTTGGGCATGACATCAAGGTGCACCGGCAGTATTACCGCCTCCCAGAAGGTACCCTTTAACTTGCCAAGATCAGCAAACTTTTAATGGCTCTTGAGAGGAATAGACTGGCTGAATTCAAAGACAAGAATTTGGAAGAGATGGACACTGATGCAGACAGTAAGTTAGAAATCTTGTATCTGATGTATGGTTTTGACTTTTACAAAACCATTTTTCTGTTTCATTTTTAGAACTGGTCCAGCTATAGAGTGTCACAGTCATAATGAACAACTCTGCTTCCTTTCAGGTTATCAAGAAGTGTGGAGAAAAATCTGACAGAGATGAGGACCAAGCTGTGGAGAAGAACATGATCCAAACATGCTGTGTGCCCGGAAAGCATAATTGTGTCGCATGTATCAAGGCTGAACCATCAGGACTGCAAGATCGAAACTGGACAGCTGTATAATTCTACATAAAGAGCTGTATTACAGCTGTAAAGAGAAATAAAATTTGTTGAAACGATACACAGCAGTTGACCAGGACTGTAACCTCCATGGCAAGGTGTATGTGGATGTCCGCAGACGGATGACAGGGACTGCATTTCCTATATGTAGTCCCTGTCAGTACTTTGATCAACGTCAAGCTGAAAATCCCAAGTGGTAACACTGGTGACAAACTTCTGAAATCCATTAGTACTGCTCAGCATAGAGTGCCCCTGAGTCCAGTCCACTCCCCCAAGCTCTTCTTCATCCATACGTCTAATCCGCACTATGGCTTTGTGCTCTTTTACTTTTTATGTTGCGTATTATTATAACCCAGTACAAGTAGTGAACGCATCTCATCCGTGTGGGCCCCAACAACAGTCAGAGGGTAGGTGAATTACAATGAGGGAGCAGCAGCTACAATGCGGTGGGTGTAGTGTATGACGTTATCCAGGAGGAGGGCATCAGAACTTGTAATATCACTGATTAGTGTCCTGACAGTAGTCACCATCCCAAACTATAGTACAAATCCATCAATAAATGTCCAGGAATCACTTAATATTTTTGCCAATATCCATGCTATTTCCACACTACGGCTGATTTCCTAATCTAATCTAATTTTTCAAGATTATGCTTCCCCACCACTGGATAAATAGTCCAATATTTGCTGATGGTCATACACACAAATTGCTCCACAAATGGAAACGCCCGGCCTTGGAATAATTCAGAAGCTGCTATATCACAGGAGGGTTTCTGTAAGAACTTCACATCTAATAAGGGCAAAGTAGGAATAAGTTTTACTTACCGGCATAGTGATAATCTGCAAGACACTGAGGCAGATATTTCTGAGTTTCCTTTAGTAACAGTTTATTCAGGGTCTCCTAAAAAGAAATGTTTTGCTAATCAGTGGCTTGCTTGGGAACTCATTAGCGTTATGAATCAGATACAAACACAGGGGCCAATTGAATTAACCATGAGGTTCCGTAGTGAGCTTGTGGCTATGGTATTACATCATGTTCCAAGTATCTTCACTAATTATTGCTTGTACCTCATAGAGGTGCTAACAGAAATGAGCGAGGTTTTCGTTACCATATTTGCCGGCAACGCAAGCAGAACGATAGCCGCGTGGTGACTACGGAACCTTGTGAAAAGTTCAAATAGCCCCATAAGAGTTACAAAAAGGGCTGTTCTGAGTTAATGGGAGGGTCATAAAAATGTCTTTCAACATGGTAGTGCTCACATTGAGATAGCCCAACATAGCAGCTTGTGTATCAGGAAACTGTAGAACTGATGGAAATATTAGTAGCTTAGTACTGGGAAAAACCTAACTAGTTAACCTAAAATGACTTTCAACACAGGCATGCCTTTCTAATTCCATATTCTTCCTGATGAAGCAAGTTGGCGTCGGAGAGGACACAGGACTCACCATGACATTGCCCTGGGATAAGTGCAGGCAGTGCAGAGCGAATTCCAGGTTGTTGCCACCTCTAGGTACCGCGCTGGAGCAGGCCAGGTTAAGGAGATGGGAGACTGGGAAGTAAAGAGTGACAGTGTCTAGTGAGGAGGAAGCCTGGGAATACTTGTAGAAAAATGGCTAATGTCTAGAGAGGAGGCAGGAATGTGTGACGATACTGCAAGACTGGGGGGTAAATGTATCAAGCTGAGAGTTTCCGGCGGGTTTAAAAAGTGGGGATGTTGCTTATGGCAACCCAATGAGATTCTAGTTATTAATTTAGTACATTCTACAAAATGACAGCTGGAATCTGATTGGTTGCTATAAGTAACATCTTCACTTTTCAAACCCACTGGAAACTCTCAGCTTGATACATTTACTCCTCAGAGGTAAAGACCTATAGACACAATACGGCAAAGAGTAATGGTTATAAAGAGAACCATAGTGTGAGTTGACAGTTATATTATGACAATGCCATCTATCAATTGATCGGAAACCAATGCCTCATTATTACTGGTCATGAAATGCCCCAATAATATTACCGGTTCATTGCGAATTGATAGGCTTTATTCACATACATATTCGATATGGCCACACAATGGGGCTGCCTCCACTCTGCAGAGCTGAACTACCATCTAGTAAAAAGTGGTAGTGCGAGAACTTCATCCCTCCCGTCACCCAAGCTGGAGACCTGGGGGTTGATCTGCTCCTCCTGCAATTCAGAGATTGCAGCTTGTGATTGGTCCTCCAGCTCACACCCCACCTCTGGTACCATTTAAAGGTAGTGAACATAACCAATTTGCCCTGGGAAAAATGCTTGCATGTAGCAGCCTCGCAGTTACCAGCTAGGGGATGGGGGAGTCCCTGCACTACAAGCTTGTACTAGGTATTAATGCAGCTTTAAATGATGGTGTCTAAAAAAACAAAAATATCAATGTAAAATAATTTATTAGAATTCATTAAATATTTGTAGATCTATTTCTATTTGTTTTATGGCTGTCGGTCAGGCAGAGCTGCAGCAACACTATCGACTGAGTGAAGAACGTCTCTTAACTGCAATTTCCCTCTCATGAGCACTTGTTCAGTCTCTGTCAAATACCAGCTGGATTGTGAGTGAGTGACCAATCACTTGTTTCTTGTGATACGGGGAATGTATGCAGTGATTTAACAGCGGAATTGCTCCGCTGTGACAGAACAACATTCCTCATCCGCTTTAATGCTGGGCTGACTGAGTGTATCATCACCACAGAATGCCGTGATTTCCAGATCAGAAAACCTCAGAGTTCTAAGTCACTCCTGTGACCTTGCTTTGAAAACAAACACTCACTGCAGCTGTCACAAAACACAATTAGTCTGTATAGTAAAAGAAGTGATTCCATTTGACTGATCAGAGGCACGTGCCCAGAGGTCAGACAAAGTAAGAATGCCTAAAATATTAGCAAAAGTATTATACACTCAAGCCTTAAGCTTCCACATACTCACTGTGCTAGTGGAGGAAAGATAAACACAGTGGGCCTGATTTATCATACCACGTATTCTGAGCGCTACCCGCGATCAGTATTATACACACGTATTTAGGCTTTGCATACGCCCAAATTCATCAAAGAACGTATCTCAGGATAAATGTGCTGTTGAAATCGGGGGCAGGTCTGCTGTGTTATACTACACAAGATGCTGCAGGATATGTACAATACAATACCTATGTGGATTATAAATTTGTAACTGAACGCACAGGAAAATAAAAAAAATATTGAATTAATGTCACCTGTTAATGATAAAGGCATTAATGATAAACCAGTTAAAAAAGTTGTTTATTCAAACACCCCTACCCTCATGAAAAACATATATTAGGATGTTGTTATGTCTACTGAACATAAAATACAATTTTACAGTTGCCTCTGATTGCAAACACATGTTATAGCATTCATACGAGATTGCTATCATTACTGATCAGGACTTAGACTTAGACTAGCCCCTTATCTGGAGCAAGATATACGGACGTGGCTGTGTGCGCACGAGTCTGGCACACCCCTACTGTACATTGACTATGGCAAAAAGCCCCTTCCCCGCCCCGCCCCGATCACTCCCCGAAATCGTAGGCTGTAATAAGTGCTCATTTCGTTTGTGAACACAGCGGACAGGGCTGCATCATGACGTATCTCCCGATTCTGGGCACTCGCAGGGTGATATTGCGGACGACATGCACAAAGGCGGCAGATACGTGCCTTGATGAAAATTATTGGAACTTCTTCTCTATTGGTTAAATGTCTCCTCTAGTATTCTATATACTCATTATACAAAGTGATTATATTAATAGATAAACAAAGAGTAGTGGGCAGTAATCCTAACAGTTCTGGAAACTAAGCTCTTATTGACTGAGAGATCCCGTGTGATCAGGTCTCTGAAAGTCACCTATCCCAAAGATCTCATACCTGCTTTTGTATCCAACCAAGGTCTCCAAACCAGATCCGCCTTTTCTTCTTCACCTTCCAGTAATAATGTATCCCGCCTCTCAGGAATCTCTGCCTGGAATCTATCTCCAATGTTAATGTGCCTTGGGGTGATAAACATGGATGTAATTCAGTAGATTGGGAGATACTTCTACTCAGATTGTCAACCAAGGTGGAGAACTTACGGGTGGACGGTAAACACCATGGTGTCTTTCGCCAGCCAGATCCCACCATTCAAAGACTCTTTCTCTACAGGAATAATATACACTGATTAAATATTGCATCCATCAATACCTTGAATTCGCTCCAACATGTGCTGTCCAAAATGTGAGATATAAATGTGATTAGCAGTTGATCTGCCTCCGATGTTGACCTCAAATGTTATGATAAAGTGCTAAATGTAAACCTGTTGTACGCAAAGGAAATTATTTACCTAACCACCAAATGGACACACTCATTACTCTGACATAAGCTGCACAAATACTCACCTGGAAGGTTCAGAATGGGGCCCTTGGTACAGGAAGGAGTACAGAAAGTGTTAAAGTAGAGCCCCGTTCCCTGGCGAATTGGGCTGAGCATGGGAGGTGGAGTGTACGGTGGGTACTGGAAAGCGGCATTGTGGAGATACTCAGAAAGGTAAATGTTTGGGGAGCGCAGATTGCTCTGAAAGCAACCAGAGGGAGACAAGCTTGTCTCCAGGAGCGGTGGGGGAATATATAATGATTTAGGACTAGGTCTCTTCTTCTTCTTTCCTGTTTTGGTTGTAATGCTCTGAAGATGGCTCGTCGTTCCATTTACCTGAACATCAAGAGAAAGAGTTATAAGTAACCGCTAGGAGGCAACTTGTAATATATATTCAGGACCTGTATCATGACAAGAACAGACAGAAAAACAGCAATAAGACAACATAGGGGGAAGAAGTTCTAAGAAACAGCCACAAGATGAGTTGGGGAAGCAACATGTAAAGAGTTACAAGGAAGAACTAATAGAAATGACCGAAGATAATCGTTCCTAAAAACAGTAATAACAATAACCAGGAATATTCATGTAAAGAGATGTGAAATAACGAACAGTCAGACTTCTGTAAAACCACCAGAAACGTGCAGAGTCTTAGGAATTGTCAGCTGTCACCTTTCCCGGCAGAACCACTGAGCTATCATAGGCTCAAAATGAGACATTTTTATAATTGAACCAGGGGCTTGCACCTTGTGTCAGTGAAGTATCGGGAGCCAACACTTCGACTTACTGGTTGCAGGACAGAGAGAGGATAGGACTACCTGGAAAATACACATGAATCCAGTTCACCTTGCTCTCTGTCTGTTGATCTTTTGTAGAAACGGGGACAGATACAGGAATTACAAGATGTCCTGCAGATGTGTAATTTGTAACCCATGTAGATGGTTTTAAAGTTCGTGGCGGAAGTCCTGCCTTCTGTCCGCTGCTCCTTATGTTCCCCTTTTGGACATCCTATAAAATAAAGCCTTATTTTAATATTTCAATACCAGAATTTAATAAAAACACACTATAAAGCCCTTACCGGTGCGCATAACATCAAAAACACTGTTGCAAGGGGTTATCGGTTTAAAATTTGATGTAAAATATATATATATATATATATATATATATATATATATGCATCTCAGAATTCCTAAGCATTGTGTATTTAAGCATTAGGTGTGTTAAATATAAAATAGAACATAAAAGACTCTCCCTGATATATGAATATGCTACATGAATACAGGTGTTCCTTTCTAATATTATACCCAAGTTACTTTCGTGGCCTCATTCAGTGAATGCTCTTCTTGGGAGTTTACACTCCCTAACTGTGTTAACTTGCTATGTGCTAAAATATAGATTATCTGTTTGTAATCCCACAAGCCTTGCATTAATTCTGTACCGCATACATCCCTGAGTCTTTCAATAAAACATAATGATGAAAAAACAATAAAAAAATAATACTTTTGAGGCAATAGAATGTTCAAATGTGGAATTCAAATTGTTCCATCTATTGTGTCTGATAAATATTTAATTGCAATCAACTGAAAATTAACTTGACTTAACTGTTTTATATAGCTTAATTCCACAAATTATATTTTTTTCATTTTTGGAAAATGAAACGCTGTGGACACTGCCTGTCAAAGTGAATTTATGAGAGGGCTTTTTAAAAAAACAAAACAAAACAAAAACAAAACGTTTGTATTTATTGAAGAAATGTGTAAAAGAAGTGATTAATAACCATTTTCGAAAGTCAGGCAAAATTGTTTCTACTTTGTTTTTCTATATAACACTGGGGGTGGGAAGAAGGGGGCGAGGAAGAGAGGGGGAGTGGTGGACAGGTATAAAATCCATTCTAAAAATAAGTGAAACAGCAGCAAAAGCTATAAATATATATTATAGTTGAGGTAGTTTATGTGTACTGAAGGCTCGTATCCTGATCGATCCTGTAGGGAACCCAGAGGCGGAAACAACTATGCTCAGTAAATCATTTTTGCATCTTCTTCTCTCTCTGAAGTACCGGGGGGCCGATGTGGCATCAAATCAAAGCTGCTTGTCAGGCAGGTAATAAGTGATGTTCTCCTGGCTCGCTATATGCTATATGAAGTTTTTAAGAGCTGGACCAGAAGGGGGTTCCTGTTGTTCCCACTTTTTAGCTGTCAGAGATTTTTGGCTATAAGTGTAAGTTTTTTGTCTGGCTCTTATTGGGGGGCAGGAGAGCAAAAAAGGTCCATGGGTCTTTGGGTACTGGTTGATCTGACATTGAGCTAAGTGTAAAAAAGGGGATACAAGTGAATTCATCTTTTTAATGAATAATGCTTTTTTATTTAAATGGCAACTCCATGGTTTTACCCAGTATCGCCTACCTTCAGCAGTAGAACCATGTGAGCCCCATGTCAGGGGACTGCCTGTGCTCTAAGGCTTCATGTCCTGACAGTCACAACCAGGAGAAGAACCTGCATGTTCAGTGGACCAATTACTGAGGACTGTTTCTAATTACACAAGGTAACCTAATCATTCACAAGTCCGCTACGTATACCTGCCATGGTTGGCTCTGCTTGCTCTCTCCATCACACACCAGGGGCTCCTTCTCTCCCACAGAACCACTGAGCAATAGGGCAGCGGGATCTGTTAACTCCTTCATACCAGAGGCTGCATGCAACCTTTCCAGAGGTAGAAAATAAAAGAGATATCACTTATTGAAAAGAATCAGCACAAATATGGACAAGGTCGCCATAAAAGCAGTGAACCTGGGCCAACTGTGACACGTTCGTTCAAAACACTTAGAACAAGCAAATAGAACTCAGTTAATATTAAGGGTTATACTCATGTGGAAAATAAAGTAACTGAGAACTTATTAAAGTATACCTGTTGTCTACACACAGTGGGAGCAGCCATTGAGACAACAGTCATTGGACTGTGACCCATCTGCCCAGTAGGATGTAGTGACATTACTGAAGCATGAAGCCCTACAGGACATGATAGCTGGGTGAATTTTGTTAAGAGAACTCAGACTGGGTGATGACTACAAAGCTATAGCAGCCATTCAGTAATTTACAGCCAGCACCTTGTCCAAAACTCTCCAAGCTGTTATGCCTGGTGCTGAGTGAGATTCTCTCTCCAATGGCCGTGTTCCATGAATAAAAGGGAGGGTGTTTGGTAAACAATAAATGGAGACCAGATACACCCTTCATGTTAATCTATTACAGCCTGGTGGCTAATTTGGGGGTTTCAACTCCCAGGGGGAAATTCAACTGCTGATTGTGCACATTGCCGGCCTTTACGGTAGGACTCTCTGCACATTTTTCTGCGAGGAAAAACAAGCGGGGGTTCCTGCCTTAACATCGGCGCAATGTGTCTCTGTGGGCGCTCCGTTGACACATCGCGCTGAATTGAATATCCCCCATAGGGTAATATGAAATACATAGAATATTAGAATACACATATATATATATATATATATATATATATATATATATATATATATATGTAAAGGAATACATACATATATATATATATATATATATATATAAAAATGAATCTGAACCAGGTGAGTCTCGGTAGTTTACCTGTCTGGAATGACGTCTCTCCCTACACTAGGAAGCTTATAGATATTCCCTCCCTAGGAACCGAGAGAGAAACAAGTGAGAACAGCAATTTCATCACAGTCTAAATCTGTCTATATGTCTATCTATATGTTGATATTCTCTCACTTTCACTCTCTCTATATGTGTATACTTAATACACTATTCCTTATTACTCTGTCCTTAACCCCTTAAACATTTCCCATTCTGTAAACATACAATGTAAATTAACAGATGGCTAATATGCCAACTCTGTGTCTTTTCTTTATTAGACTATTGGATCTAGCTCAGTGGTCAGGGAACAGGGGTAAATTACCCCAAATGGGGTAAAATGAAATTCCTGGGGGTAATGCTGCCGGTTCACATGCTGTCAGTTGGATTGTAGACCCCTTTAAATGTGAAATTGCTGTTGTACCAGAAGAGCCTCCAGGGTTGGCAGAGGCACTTCTTGAGCTTCGATACAATAATGAAGCACGTATTGCATTTGAAAACAAAGCAGATCTGTCATATTTTTGGATGTCAACAGCTGCAAAGGCATTCAAAATTGCACATGAGGAGGTAGTCAAAAAGTTGCTGCCTTTTGCAACAACCTACCTTTGCGAACAAGGATTTTCCACTCTAACTAACATAAAAACAAAGCAGAGAAATCGATTGGACGCTGGAGACTGTATCCAAATTGCTCTGACATCAAAATGCCCCAATATTGATGCTCTCGTATCAAAAATGAAGCAACATCTTTTCTCCAAAACCTGAAGTGTTTAAGTTAAAGCCTTCAAAGAAATTTTGAATAGATTCAATACAATTTTGAATTCCAATAATTAATAATATATGATTTCCTTCCTTTCAAATCAAGGGGGTAACGTCGGCGTATCTAAATATATTTGGGGGTAAAAGGTAAAAAAGTTCCCTGACCCCTGGGTGAAGCCAATACATCAGCACTAGTAAGTACATATATACAGGTGTAAAGTTGTGCAATAGCCAGACATCCAGAAATATAGGCTGGTTTCACATGAGCTCATTCACTCAGCAGGAAAATAGCTAGTGTTAAAGCTCTGCAATATTTCATGGTAGCAGGAAAAACTATATATAAGATCTCAGCAGTGGCTGCACAGCAAGTTAGTTGTGTGCCAGGCTCAGGAGAAATAACAGACTTGTATAAATCACTTGTTTGTTTCAACTGTCTATCCCAGTGATGGGCAAACTGCGGCCCGCGGGCCAGATCCGGCCCACTTAGAGGTTCTATCCAGCCCGCCAATATTTTAAAAAATTTCATTAAAATATGCATAAAATTATTAGGGCCGACCCTGTGTGTCAGAACCTTCATTTTTATGCCATCCCAGCTATTTCCTCCATTACACTTCATCCTCCTTCCAAAAAGGACACTTCGTATGTCAATCACTCAAACACCTGCCCGCCCCCTAATGGCTGAAAGTCATGTGAGAAGAGATGGGCTGGGCCATATATACTAAGGCGGATTTCGATTGGCTGCTGTGTTGTCAGTTAGTGGCTCACCAGAAAGACGGATCTGCAACAACCTGCTGAAATAAGTCCTGTGTCTGTACGATCTATGCACTTATAGAGGTAACACTGCTATATAACACCCTCCCGTCCCATTCAAAACATTTGTATTATATATTTTGATATTTGAGTTTTTTAATAAATTATATTGGCCTGCCTAAAGTTTTTCTTTTTTATTTGGCCTGCTCCTGAAAAAGTTTGCCCATCACTGCTCTATCTTATATGCTGCATGCAATTATTTTGAAAGCTCTCTAAGCATGAAATCTAGGCAAAGCGTATTAATTCAACAAGAAACCACCTTCTTTTAAATAAACTGTTGTGTTTTCGTGGAGGAAACAAACACAGCATTGAAACCTCTCATGTGACACCATCCAAACAGCGGTCCCTGATTTTTCATGTATATAATGGTGTTGCAAACTGATGACAACTAGTGGCGGTAAATCTGTACTGCGCTGATATACATATACAGCTGTGACCAGATATATTGGCACTTTTGCACTTTTTTTTAATAATTTAAAGTTTCCTCTGAACCTAAGGTGAAATTAACAACAGTATTTTGTCTGCACAATTCTTTCTCTGGTAACATACAGAACCTTTGTGTCTTTATTCTGAATTAAATACTATATATCTTTTTAAATCAGAAATTGAAAAGAACTGGCATTGAAAAAATTATTGACTTAATATTTGGTAGACGCCTTTGGTCAAAACAACTGCAATTAGCCACTTCCTATAGCCATGGATGAGGTTCCTGCACCCCTCTACTGGCAGTTTGGTCCTCTATACTTCTCCAGTTCTCCCAGATCTGAAGGTTCCTTCTCCCAACTGCTGTTCACAGATCTCTCCACAAGTTTTATGTGGGATATAGATCTGGACTTTGAAGTGTCTTTGGAGTCATTGTCTGCTGGAAGACGCAGCTTTCTGACACTGGGTTCAACACTGTACTCCGAAAATGGCCGGGGAATCTCCAAATTCCATGATGTCATGCACACGTTCAAGGCCCCCAGTGCCAGATACAGCACAGAGGCCTCAAAACATAACTGAACCTCATCCATGTTTGACTGGTGTTTTTTCAGTTTTGCTTCTGTAAACACAGGGATGATGTGCTTTTACTAAACATCAAACCAAACTTAAGCGACACGTTATTTCTGCAGTCACCTTCCAGTTAGCGTCTGACTGTTTATCTCAAGTTGTGCCATCATTCACATCAGTTACCAAAATATGGAACATGTATCGCACGGAGTACATGACATCATCCACAATTCAGCAGAGTCATTCACCAGGATGTTTGACAATGTCCAATTACCTTTAGTCAATCAGTATGTTTTACCTCTAGAGGCATTGGTTCCATTGTCTACACCCCTCTCACTTACCACACCCAACCCCTTAAATTAATTCAAAACCCTGGTTGATAAAATTTAAACCCTTGAATCTATTTTTCTTCGCTTTGAACTGTGTTATTTTTTTGCCTCTAACATCGATGGATTGTTCAGTAAATAAAAGTTTAAGAAAAAAGAAAAATTCCCTTCTGTACAGTAAGGAATGAACGCCACTCCCCTCCCAAAAAAAAGTGCATTCTGCACCCCTGTAGCTTGTTGAATTTTGCTTTACAAAATCAAATCTTGTTTTTTGTCCACACTTAATAAGAAATGTTTCATTCACCTGCCAAACCTGTGATTGATCAGTGATATCCAGAAAAAGTTGCCCGTATCTTGTCCTCAGGTGCAGCCCTAAATTGGCATTTAGTGAAGGTGTGATTCTACTTACCTGGATCCTGTTGAAAATGGAAAGTCTAGATTTTCTTTCATTACTCTGTGATTTTTGCGCGGTAGAAAAAGACTCTAGCGCCACCTGGCTCGGAGAAACTGTACTGGACAGAGTGAAGTTCAACTTTCCCTTGTTGAAGGGCAATTTACGGTGAGGTTTTCCAGGTTTCAGACATGGTTTACTGTTTCCGCTTATTAGCTGATTCCCATCTGAGGCAGTGTCTGAAGTAAGACGCTCTCCAAGTTCCTGGTGTTCTCGATCACTTTTGTTTCTACTACCGATGAGAGAGATGGAACCTGAAGCACTTTCTTTAACACAGATAATCCTAGAATATGTTTCCAGTTCTTGAAATTGAGTGTATGAACACGTTGTATTAGCTTTCAGCAGAGGATCCCTTTGTACACTGTCTGTGCATTTCATGTCCCTCTTCGGCGGGGCGGGCACCGTCAATGTTTCTGTAATACATTGCTGGACGGACTTGTTGGGTAGAGCCTGCACTGCCGTGTGGGATGTAGCTAACTGGGAACTTGTCAAGGGCTGAAACAAGTGCTGTGGATTTTCTATCTGCATGGTTGAACCTTCACAAGGCTGAATAGCGAGTTTTGTGAAATCTGGGTCATTCGGAAATGTGCTCTCCTGTGTACTTGTTGTCTCATGAATTAACTCATGTCCACAGCTTGGCCATAGTGAGGTGTCCTTTGATGCTTTCATAGTAGGAGACATATACATTTGAGCAAGTGCATTCAAGTTTCCTGAGCATATCTCCATGGGGATTCCATCATCCAAGGTTCCTAAAGAGCCAGCTGAACTTCCCAGCTGATTTTGTTCACAATGAATCTTCTGACTTTGCCGAACAGGCAGGTTCTTCGGAGCTTTATCTGAGCTAAAGTTCAGCCACTGTGAACTTGGATCAGAGCATATGACAGATTCTGGACCCATGGAGTCTTTGCTGCTTGTATTAATCAAGGTGTAAGCACTTGATGTAGAATTCCTAAGAAGAGATTCACTTTCTTCTAAACTCTTGCTGCCATTTAAAGCCATGGTCTGGGACATATGGTTGGCTTTGGGATCTTGGAAGACCGTCACATTTGATGTAATCTTCTGCTGCACAATCCCAGTCACCAGGCACTTGAATACATCCTTGTTGGGCCTGATGGGTCTGGAGGAAACAGTCTCTACTATCTTGTTCTGTATTAAAAAAGGGTTTGTCTTTGGTAGTTCCTTCTTCTGGGGATCTTCACATTGAGTGCCATCCCTAGCATTTGTCTCTCTTAATGTACATAGCCCATGATGAACTTCATAATGTCTCTTCAAGGACCTAGAATCACAATAACTCTTATTGCATCCTTGCTCTGTGCACATAAAAGGCTTTGTCTTCAGGTGAGTCAACATGTGTCCAATTCTGAAATAAAGGACACAGACATCATTGAGTTACTATCGTCATAAACTGCACTCACTACAACCTGTTTATTGATAAGTACTTAATGCGAGAGTTTCATGCATGCCGTACCCTAATCCTATCCCACCTGGGCACTGTCACCTGCAACCTTCACCTCTTCATGACAATCTGAACTAGGGTGGAATCTCCTCAAAGGCATCAAATCATCCTCCGGTTCCAAAATGACCTTCTTAAATAACCCATAACACTTCATGATTGTAAGTGAACACTATTATAAAAGCAATGTTACCCACAATCCTGTGCTTTTTCTAGCTTGTGCCACAATGCCTATCCTCGTAATTTGCCTCTTCAAACATACAGTAGTTATTATATATTATTATAATTATAATAATAATAACATAATAGTATTCTAGTGACTCATACGCAATACAATAAGCAGCGTACTGATCAAAATATAGTACAAAGAGTATTCTAGTGACCCATATACAATACAGAGAGCCACGATACAAAACCAATTATATTACGGAAACCATTGTACAATACAGACCCCCAGATCTCTGGTGGCTATACAATGCAGACGCCTACTTCCCTGGAGGCTATAAAATGCAGCAAGATCAGGTGACGCATCTGAGCATGATTAAAAGTTATTCAAGTAAAAATGGCAATACAAGAACACCGTCAGAACAATGGACACATTTCTGACACGACACGGTCCTTAGTAAGCAAATCTGACAACAGTATAATTCAGCGGCAGAAAAAATAGCAGGTAGTGAAATACACTAGCAAGTATACCTGTCATTAACAAACACATGTGTACTAATTCTCACATTAAACCATATTAAAACAAAATAAAAATAAATAAATTTAAACACATATTCACTTTCTGGATCAGAGATCCCATATTTGTATAAATAAAATGAATATACATATAGAGATTGTTGTACATTCTAAATTACCATGCACATGTGTACTTATTAACTAAATAAAAATAAAAATTGAAAAAAAAAAGTCACATCCCATTCCACATTAAACCTTTTGGTCTACAAGCCTGAAGCTGAAAAATCTCAGACACTTTCATCTAATAAATGAAGCAAATTACCACCTCTCTGCAACAGTCTGACTCGCTTGTAATGCCCCTAGCGTGGCAATCATGGGAATGTTTGGCCACATTTCACCGACTGACTACAAATACATTTTCTAAATCTTAATTTTCATTATGCTACAACATTCCGTCCATCTGCTGGTGTGAAACACATGCTAGACTGTAATGACGGCTCTCGGCACACTGATTGGTGGTTTACTCCAGCCATTCACCAATGGCGAAAACTCCTGACACACACTGACTGGTAAACGTTTGGTGTGATTAACCAATCCATGTACCACAGGTGAAGTGGTGGTGGTGGAAGGGAGACATGTTCCAGTCCTATGAAATCTTGACGATAGAGAGATAAAATTGTGAGGCATGGACATGGGGGTCAAATGCTGCAGACTCCCAAGAATTCTGTGAGACTGACTCCACCATGCAGCCTGCATTCATGGTGCAGTCAGAGCTTGAAAAAGAGTGACTAAAAGTGCAGAGACCAGTGATCTATCTGGTTAATCAATCTACAGTCAGCATGCAATGAACACAGCCTGATGTTGTCACATAACAAGTGCATGAAATATTAAGGGGTATTTACTAACATGGCTCAAATATGCAAATACGCACTAAAATATTAACAACCAGTCAGACATTTGCTTTTATTATGTAACCTAACAGATAAAAGCTAATTGCTGCTTGCTGGCTACTGCTTTAATGCACTTTTAAGCAACGTTAGTAAATAATTCTACAGGTACCCACACATTACAATCCGATTCTACACTTCGTTAAGATTTTGATGCAATTGTACATAAATCTTTGGTTATGTGGGAATCACATACTCAAATCAGAAATATAAGATTAGACTGCATAGAATTGTGATTGAATACATTATTATGGACCAGTAAACCGTAGCAAATAATGTTTTTAAGCCCCTTTTCATTACCACTAATATATATTTGCTCAAAGCACCCCCCCCCCCCCTCCCAATTATACAGGTCGTCAGTGAGAAGCCCTGCTGGAGAAAGATTGATAACGAGAGCAGCAGGGTGCCCATCTTTAGCCAGCTTGAAACAGCCCATTGCAAAAGAGGGGGGTGGGGGTGCAGCAGGAACTGCAGTCCCTAAACTGCAGGATTCCTTTATGGTGTACAGATAGCATACTCTCCTGTCCAACCAAAGATGGGCCCCCTATTGTGAGAAGCCAGACCCCAGTTTGGCCTCTATCTGAAGACCTACACAATATGGGGACAGGGGTGGTCTGTCACAGGCTTGTCTTTTAGTGCGATCATGCTATAGCACTGCAGTATATGTGCTGTATGCAATGAAAATTTTCATGTGTGTGGATAAGTTTACGATCTTCTAGCTGCAACCTTATTAGGTTGGGTATAGACATAATAATTTTTTAGGATTTAGAACTAACGGTTGGCTTTATATAGGACTAGGATTATATGGGATCAGATTAAGAATGAACGATCACCTCAGAAATCATTAAGATTTTGTCGCGCTAGAATACCCACGCGTCCAACACATCTATACTTTATTTAATCTATTGGATTTTCATTTTTACAATTAGATTAAAAAGGATCAGATGCTATATCGCATTTTAAAGCCAGCTTTAATTTCCAATGGCGTTGTGAGCACACAATTTGTGCCATGTGTGATGTCAACGGAATAGGATGGACATCATTTTCAATCAAATAATTGAGTTGAAAACACAATGTAATATGTGGATACCATCAGTGTGCTCTTAGATGTCTGCAAGTGTCCAGGAGAAACCGCTGTGAAGGCACATGAAAAATGTTTCATAAAAAGTGGTCCTTTTACATTAATTTGTGCAAATAATGGTACGTACAGATGGTCCTGTCTTTTGAAGGCTTTTTTGCAGACTATGCAGATGTGGCTTCTTTCCTGGCTGTGGATCAGGATGTGTTTGCTGAGGGAGCTCGCAGTGGTAAAGACCTTTCCACACACATTACACTCCAACCCTGGGGCTCTTGGACAATTCTCTCTGGAAGTGTCTTGGATTTCGGGCTTGGTTTGCAGTGACTTGTCCTCTTCTAGACACATACCAAGATCTGGGAAAGTGGAAACAATAGGAGGTAAAACATACTGTACCCTGCTTATATTATTGTTGTTTATTTATATAGAGCCAGTCATATAACGCAGTGCTGCACAAATGATAGAAGTCATTTACATCAGTCACTGCAAGCACTGAGCTTACAATCTAAATTCCCTACCACACATACAAAGGTCCATTTTGTCAGAAGCCAATTAACCTACCAGTATGTGCAAACACAGAAAGAAAATACAAACTTCACACAGATAGGACCCTGGTCAGAATCAAACTCACGACCCCAGCGCTGAGAGGCAGCATTGCTAACCACCCTGCCACTGTGAACAATGTAGGAGGGGGATATAGAGAATATATGTATTTAGACATGGGCATGAAAAGTATTTAGAGGAGTCTCAAGGTTTATCAAGTGGGAACATGGGTCACTTTTTGGCTAATTTCTGTCTGCACCATTTTTTGGCTAGTGTAAGCCTGTTTATTTAAACACGGGGTGCTCCTACAGGAGGTGGAGTTACCCTCTAAAGGGGAAACGGTCATGACCTTGTTATGTACACACCCAACTAAATTCTTGCAATTTTCAGCTGTAAATGACCCTTTATGTCTCACAGCTTACTTCTTTCTGTGTCACCCTGTGGTGGAAGGGACAGATATTATGTCTCATAGCTCCCTTCTGCCTCTGTTGACCCGCAGTGGAAGGGATAAACTGAATCTATTATAGTTCCATCCTGTCTATGTCACTCTGTAGTGGGAGGGACACGCAAATCTGCATGGGTACATATGAGTACTTTTTGAGTATGCACAGAAGACACGCTATGCAAACTGGCTTAGTACTCACTCTGCATTAGTCCCCATGTCCCTGTCTGTGTGACCCTGCAGTGAGAGGAATATACATGTTTTATAGCTCCCTTCGGTCTGTGTCACCCTGCAGTGGGAGTGTGGGATGGATAGACTCCACTTTTCATAGCTCCCTTCGGTCTGTTAGTCTGAAGTGAGAGGAACAGGCTTCATGTGATTGTAGAGTGGGTATATTTAACAAACCTGTGTCCCAATCATTGTTAATAGATGACAAAGTGTAAGCATCTGAAGATTCCTCTTGAGTCCTCCAGGGCAGAGAAATAGTATCCGGATTACCAACCAACATTACTTCATGAGAACTTGACATTTCCAGGGTCTGCTGTGGATGGTCAGGCTGCATAATGTCACAGGTCGGCTGACACATATCCTGACCGAAGTCCGAAGTGGGGACACCAGATTGCAGGTCATCCTCATCACCCAGGCTGTAAAGACTCATCTTTCTGTGGCTACTTCTAATCCTAGAATAAGAAACATAGAGTGTAAGCTTGCGAGCAGGGCCTCCTTACCTCTCTGTCTGTATTACCCCCATTACTGTGTTTGTTCTCAATTGTAAAGCACTACGAAATTTGCTGGCGCTTTATAAATAAACGATAATGAAATCAAATTTTTCAAAGAAATTGAGAAAGGCACTAATGGCTAGATTTACTAAACTGTGGGTTTCAAAAAGTGGGGATCTTGCCTATGGCAACCAATCAGATTCTAGCTTTTATTTATTTAGTGCATTCTACAAAATGACAGCTAGAATCTGATTGGTTGCTATAGACAACATCTCCACTTTTTCAAACCCGCAGTTTAGTAAATATACCCCCAGGTGTTAACGCAGGAGTCACTTTCATTACATGTAGACTAGAACCAAACTTGAAAATCTTCCATTTTGCTATCGGAAAAAATGTAAAAATGTCCTAATTAACAAACAAAACTATTGCTTATGGTTTTTGTGCTGCAGCAGTTGCATGCGTTTTACATCAAATGGGGAATCTTTGGGCACAAATTGTGACAGAAACGGGTGTTTAAAGCAATTAATGTCATGATGAGTCTGGAAAACGTTTACCTGGTCCCTTATTAATAAAAATAAAGAACATACTCCAAGCAGTTGGGTTGCAATAGTATTAAATAAATGACACTTGACCATTGCTTTTCTGATTATAATGATAATTATGGGCTACTGCAACTTCCAGGGGCCCCTCCTAACTACCTGGCCAGGATCCCTTCCAAATGCAGCACGAGGGGGTCGATCCTCCCTCAATGGCTGCTATTATAACTGTTCCCTAAAGTAGGGTGGGCGGGGGCAGGACAGGCCATACTCCTGTTCTCTGGCTGGACAGTGACTACTGCTCCACCCTACTTGCCCTCACCCTCAAGATGGCTGACACAATAACAGCCAATCACACTAGGTAAGTTCGCAACAACCACCATGCAGCCCCGCCGGTCGCGCAGCCCGTGCAGCCAGATCCACCGAGGAGCACGCTCTGCTGTCCATCATCTGCGAGACGCTCCGTCATTGGTTGGAATAGTCTCGTGACGTCACCATAATGGATACGCCTATCGGAGGTAAGGGGGACAAAAAAAAAGCGCTGCCTGTGATTGGCTAAAAGTCACATTCCCGTTATCCCTGGTGGGGGAGTCTCAGCAGGGTGTTGTCAGTCGGCCTAGATGGGAGGCATCACCAGGGAATGTAATGTTTATAGCAGCAGCAGTTGTCTCATATATATTCTCAAAATACTCCCTTATCTCAGTATTCCCTTCTTGTCCTGTCAGTACAACCCCATATAATCCTAATATACCCCTTTATCTCAGTACATCCCCCATATTCTCCAAATACCCCCTTATCTCAGTATTCCCTCCCTGTCCTGTCAGTACAACCCCATATAATCCTAATTTACCCCTTTATCTCAGTACATCCCCTATATTCTCCATATACCCCCTTATATCAGTATTCCTTCCCTGTCCTGTCAGTACACCCCAATATATTCCTAATAACCACGTATCTTAATATCCCCTATCTGTCCTGTTAATACACCCCACCTATATTCTCCAAGTACGCCCTTTTATCTCAGTATTCCCTCCATGTCCTGTCATTACATTCCCCCATATTCTCCAAATACCCCCTTATCTCGGTATCCCTCCCTATTTTGTCAGTACACCCCAATAAATTCCTAATACCCCCGTATCTCAATATCCCCTCTCTGTCGTGTCAGTTCACCCCCATATTCTCCAAGTATGCCCTTTTATCTCAGAATTTCCTCCATGTACACTCACCACAACACCCATATATTCCTAATTTACTCCTTTATCTCAATACACTCCCCCTTATTCTCCAAGTACGATCCTTTCAGTACTTCTTCCATGTCCTGTCATTACATCCCCCTATATACTCCAAGTACTACTTTATCTCAGTATTCACTCCCTATCCTGTCAGTACACCCCAATATATTCCTAATAACCCCAATTTATTCCTAATAACCCCGTATCTCAATATCCCCTCTCTGTCCTGTCAATACATCCCCAATATTCTTCAAATAGATACTTATTTCAGTATACCCTCACTGTCCTGTAAGTACACCCCAATATATTTATAATATCACTGTATCTCAATATCCCCTCTCTGTCCTGTTAATACACCCCCCCCCCCATATTCTCCAAATACCCCCTTACTTCAGTATCCCCTCCATGTCTTGTAATGATAACCCTCAAATTCTCCAAAGATCTCCTTTTTTTTCTTCCATCCTCCATGGCCGCCATTACAATAGTTAAGCCCTTCTAGCTTTAGGTAGGGACAGTAAATTAGAAACGCCCCCAGGTAGTATATAGGGCAGTTCCTCCTCTTTCCCTGTGTCTTTTCCTGTCTGTAGCTGAAGTTAGAGAACACAGGTAGAGTAGTTTGTTCTTGTTTTTTGTCTGTATAGAGGCTTACCTGCTGGAAATATACCGGCAACGCACTGCTGATGGTGTAAGCCGAGGAGAAAGGTTGGCTGCCCGAGGAATGTTAGCTGCTACCTTTTGGTAGCAAACACACTACAAGATCGAAGTAGTTATTTAACAGTTTAGTAATACTCTTCAATATTGGTACTCTTGTAGAGCCCATGGAGAGGAAGGAAGAAAATAAAGCCAACAGTATACAGTCCGTGGAGCCTGTGACAAGCCATTATCTCCAGATTATGGTGGGGTCTTTTGTTCAACATGTATTTCCTAGCCACAAGAAGCAATCCCCATCCAGAAATTTAAGGAAGTGATAGTATGACTAATTCATTTTTGACTAAATAGGATTTATATGCTATGTAGGGAGTGAAGAGAACAAGGTCCCAGACAAGTATGGACTTAGAGGACAGGGGCTCCCAGTCATAAATGGACTCTTCAGAACAATGATGGGCAACCTGATACCTCTCTGGGCCTCATGGTGCTGCCCTCTAACCTACAAAATTGCAGCACATTACCCATAATCTCAGTAATAAGTAGTTAAAACAACATATTTAATCAAAGAAAGAGACGCCTATCTGTAATAACATCAGCAGGTATTTTAAACAAGTGTTACAAGCTATAACCAACAATTCTGACAATAGAGCAGGAAGGAGCTGGAGGGCAGTAAGTGAAGACATTTGTTGTCTGTGACTGTGTTAGAGGATATGGATAAACTCTATAGTAGTGATCTTGGAGATATTAAATAGTAGCCTAGTCTATTTAATGTGTAGAATGTGGAGATTCTACTTAGACAAATATCTACATTTATGGGGATGAATGAAACATCACCCCCCCCCCCCCCCTCCCTCTGCAGCTTAGAGATCCCTCTTTGAGGGTGCCCAGGTTCTTCTCTCACCACAAAGTTCCAAGAACAGAAGGGAAAGATGCTCTGGTAATCCCATGGACAAGTAGGGTATGTATTCCCTATGTTTCCTCTCATTGCTCGCACCCTGCAAAAGATTAAAAAAAAAGAAACAGCAGAAGAGTCATAGCAATCCTTCCATTATGTTCATGAAACCCGTGGTTTGCAGCAGCTTGGGAAATGCTTCAAGAGAACTGTGGTGTCTACTTCTTCGGCCAGTCCTCTTACACAAAGGTCCAATTCATCATCATCACCATTTATTTATATAGCGCCACTGATTCAACTTTTCATTCAAATCCAAAAAGACTATCTTTGATATATGGATATTGAACTGTGACTGCTCAGAAGTAAAAGAGTCTTAGCGAATGTAATTGACACACTTCTGCTGGCAAGGAAAAATAATCCTTTGGTGGTCTATTATAAAGTTTGGAAGAAATTCATCATGTGGTGTGAGCCGCAAGTGGATCCAGACTCAGCTGCTATTGTACATGTTCTTGATTTCCTGCAGGACGGCTCTAGCTAAGGACTCGTCAGATTTAAAGGTACAAGTGTCTGCACTCAGTGTCTTACTTGACAACAAGCTATATGGCTGGTGTTTGTTTACCTTACCTAGTATTGTTTGGATACATCCCAATATAATGGTTGATATGGAGGATGGAAACGGATAGAAGCGAATTAGACCTAGAGATAATTGCTTTTCCTTGAGATACTCCATGGCAGCCCAAATTTCTCACCCATATTACCACTTATAAACATTTTTTGAGAAAGAGTTGGCACTAGTGATACAGAATACAAATAATTCTTAATGTTCAACAATAAAAAAAAAAAAAAATTTGTAAACAACATTATTGTGTCCCGTGCAATTTATTTTCTTTCTTTCTTATAACTCAGCCGTAAGAAAATGTATAAATACGTTTTACGGCCATCAACAGCTATGAGCTTCTTCTATTGTCAACCCAAGTGTTGAGAGATGGTTAGGGAGACCAAATGGTTTCTTTAGATGTGGAAAACTTAAATGTACCACTTGTGGATTTGCAGATCACAAGTGCATCGATTTCACTTCGTTTATATCAGATGAAAGGTTTCCATTTGATAAGTCTTTGGACTGCCAATCTACCTTTGTTATCTATTTGATGAATTGCAAGTGTGCAATTCAGTACGTGGGTCGAGCAATAAGATCTGTGGGTGTACAATTCCAGGAACACCCATGTAACATATTAAAAAATGATAGAACCAGGGCCGGTGCTAGGGTCCTTGGCGCCCTAGGCACACATTCACATCCGCGCCCCCCCCCAGGCACACTTTCACAATCCGCGCCCCCCCCTCCACACGTCTTTACTTGCCGCCATAAAGCTGCTCCTCTCTGCTCCGTCTCCTCCCCTCCACTCACTGACACTGTCAGGCCATGATCATGATGTCACGCCCGACAGTCAGTGAGTGGAGAGGAGGAGACGGAGGAGAGAAGCGTCGGTGGTGATCCATAGCCCCTTCCCCCCTCCCCGTGGAAGCTGTGCGGCGGCCCTGGAAGGTATGGCCAGCGGTCGCCGGACAGTTTTAAAGTAATTTTAATTCTGTGGCGCCCTCCAGAGCCCGGCGCCCTAGGCAACTGCCTAACCTTGCCTAATGGGAGCACCGGGCCTGGATAGAACACATCGTTTATCTACACATGTCAACTTGTGTCAAGGGGGTCAACTAGTTGGTCTGAAGGTTAGTGCCATGGAACAAATCGGGATCACTAAGAGGGGAGGTGACAGGTTCCACTTGTTATGTAACCGTGGATTTTTAGACACCACAGGGTTTAAATGACAGTATTGAACTGAACCATATTTGATTGTATGTTTAAGACTGCACTTGCTGAGATTATTTATAGTTATATGTATTTTCCTAATATACCCTCCCCATTTTTTATTTTTTTCTTCATTTTGCCACGATAGTCATATATGGGACGACCGCTTTCTAGTCCAATATTATTAAGCCTTCTACTTTGTGCAATTTCTCTGTGTGGTTTTTACACAAGTTGTCCTATCAATTCAGTTGGTCTTCGCTAGTGACTATGGCCTATTTTTGGGGGTGAATCTCGACCCCTTTCCTCTGTTTATGTCCAGCTTGTTTTTTTAATAAAGATTGCATCCACTATCTTTAGATTGTTGTATGTATATCCTAATTCATGTCAGCCCATATTTTTATAGATATGTCGCACATATCAGATTTACATGGCTGCCCTCGTATCAAGTGCATCTTTATACATTTTTATACGTTTATATATAGACTTGATAATGGAATTATTATTGTATTTTACTAATTATGACAACCAGATCTGATTATCCCTTTATTATTTTTCTTATATCATTATTATTGTCAGTTGAGGATTGTATTTTGTTTACTGTATTTTGCATTTTAAGCATGCTATTTTTTTAAAGAGATATAATTGAATTGATCTAATAATACCAATATATATTCTAATGTGTTTACATGGTTTATTTGTTTTTATTAAAGTATTTGATTTGATGGGGAATTTGAGCCTTTCCATATTTTTGTGATTTGTTATTCGCTGGTTACCCGATTTTTTTTTTTTGTGTGTGCAAAGGGAATTACTAACATTTTATGTGACAGTATGGTGCCTTTTGTTCTCATGCACTATTTTTATTTGCTTATGAAAGAATAGATGTTAATATACCAGAACTCGACTGGGAATGAGTTATAAGGTGGAATTTAAGGATGTTATATACAAACATGACTCTATTCCCATAATTGCATATCATATGTGAATATACTAGTTCACGATCCTCAATCCCATGATGTGATCTATGTAAGAGCTTCTATCCGTTTACTCTGGTAACCATGACAGCGGCAGCTATAATTCTACGTGGGCCGTACTTTTCAGATATTATGAATGGAGACCCTTATTTGATTGGCAGCCACGGATCATGTGATCATCGGAAAGACCATTGGCGGATTCAGGTCAGGTGACCGCTGTACCCTGATATGCACTCTAGTTATGCTGCTGCTAAAACGGCTTGTCATGAGCCGGGAAACGCGTCAGGATATCAGCAAACCTGTTTGGTGCAAATTGTTGTTTCATTAAACCCCGGGGTTAATCTACTTAGCAGCAGCTTCTGGTGCTGCAAGTCACTTGCTACCTGACTAACCAAGGGATGGATGTTCAATATATCTTACTCTACAGGCTGGAGGAACGGAGAAGTACCAACTGTGCTGTTTGGAAATAATTTCTCGTACACATCCTGAGTTTTTCTTTCTAATGTAGATCTGATACACACAAAGCTGTTATATTAGGGTGATACAGCCTATGAGTATTTAAAATTTGCTATTTCAAATCCACTATCCCATTTCTATGTGAACTTTGTCTACTTTGATGAGGATTTCATTTACTAATGAAGAACGTCTGGAGCTGGACTGTGTTATTATGTTAAACACCATGATTTGATTTGTTATATTCCATCAATACATATCTGCCTTTTTATCTATTAAGACTATGTCTATATGTACTAATTGATTTTTATTAAAGAGATATTGTTTGGTTTTAAGTTTAGCGCTTTCTCTTTTTTATATTGTTGATATACAGGCTTCAGAGCCTGTTTGAGAGCTGCAACTTAACCAATAGAATCAAGTTTTATTTCCACATAAGGTCAATTAGCGCTAATCGTATTGTGTGTTGTACTTCATGAGGGTGTCTAAGTTGGAGGAATTGATCAAAGTTTTTGAGAGTAATATGGAACCAGTCCTGGAAGTCAGAAAATGTTGCAAAGAGCAGGATCGAGAAACATTATTTAGAGACCTAACACCTCCTGCCAGCCAGGGACCAAAAGCCAACAAACTTTAACAAGTTCGAGTTGTCAAAAATGGGAATCACTGGTGAGGAGAAAGGGGCTAGCACAAAGCATTTATTCGTGCAATCCCAAATAGACAAGGAATGAGTCACCCGTGAGTGAGAAGTGCCACGAAAGCCAGAGGAGAGAGGAGTGTGTCCCAACACCTGTGCTTTCCATTTCAATTGTTGACCTAGAGCTGTAACTTTTAGCTGTCACAACTTATGCTTAGAGTACCTGCTAACTTTGGCGCAACTCGAGTAGAAGGTGCAGAATCTAACGTGCCCCTGGTTTTCACCAAGAACCCCCGCAAGGAAGTATGGGCTCCGCCGCAGGAGACACGCAGGTCACGGTCCTTCACTGAGTCATATAGCAAGGCACAGAATGAGAGTAGTCAAGTGAGCCGGTTTGGTAATGTGCTGGCAACGAGGCACAAGGGAGCATCGAGAAGAGAGGTCAAACAATGCCAAGTCGGTAACTTTAGGGAGCGAACAATGCACAGGGGAAATCCAAAGGGGTAGTCAGACAATCCGGGTAGTAAGGGCACTGGAGATCAAGGGGTAGTCAGACAAGCCAATATCGCACTAGAACGCTGCAGCAGGAAAAGACCTGATACTCTGGCACAGGCATGGGGTCAGGGGCTGCCTTAAATAGTGCTGACAGCCAATGGAGAGAGAGGCGACAGCGCTGTAATCGGCCGCCCGCCGGAGATTAGAAATAGCGTCCCATTGCTTAGCAATGGGACGCGCATGCTCAGATGAACCAGCTGGAAGTCTTGCGTCTGGTTGCCTGGCAACCAGACGCAACCGGAGCAGAGACAGGCAGCCATCCCAAAGGAGCAGCGGGGTGGCGCCTGACAGTATTCCCTCCTCTCCTCTCATCCCGTTGATTATAAAATTCTTTAAGTAGTACAGGAGCGTGTAAGTCCTGTTTGTCCACCCAGGACCTCTCTTCTGGACCAAACCCCTTCCAGTGAACTAGAAATTGTATTTACGGCAATGTAACATGAGAGAGTCCAAAATCCGACTGATTTCATATTCTACACCAGAAGAAGACTGCACGGGTGTAGATCGAGAAGGAGGCTGAAAGAACTCGTTGAGTAGTAGGGGTCGTAGTAAAGAAGCATGGAAGGTGTTGTGGCATTTGAGGAGGTAATTTTACTTTGTAAGAAACAGGGTTAATAACCTGTAGGATAGTGTAAGGACCAATAAACCGAGGAGCTAGCTTCATAGACGGAACTTTAAGTCTCAAATCCATGATGGATAGCCAGACTTGGTCTCCTACAGCAAGAAGTGGCATAGGTCCGCGGCAGCGATCCGCAAAGGTTTTGTGATGTTGGGTGGCTTTAAGCAATGCTGCTTTAGTCCTAGACCAAATAAACGAAAACTCCCGGAGGAGCGAGTTAGCATTGGGAACCGTGGAGGCTGAAAACACAAAAGGTTCCGGAAAAGTAGGATGAGTTCCGAACACAATGAAGAATGGAGAAAATCCTGTAGATTCATGGACATGCTGGTTGTGGGAGAATTCAGCCCAAGGAAGAAGTTGAGATCATTTATTCTGATTATCAGAAGTGAAGCACTGTAGGAAGGTCTTCAGGTCTTGGTTTATCCGTTCGGTCTGGCCAATGGTTTGAGGGTGGTACCCTGAAGAGAATTTTAAATCAGTACCAAGGTTCTTACAAAAGGCTCTCCAGAAGCACAAAGTAAACGGGACCCCTCGGTCAGAGATGATCTCCTTGGTACAGCCATGAATCTTCTTAATCCCGGCGTGACCAGCAATGCATGAAGAGTGTGCCCAATGTAAGGTCTTGAGTCGTAGATAGATAGATAGATAGATAGATAGATAGATAGATAGATCGACCAGGAGGGGGGGTACAGGTCTCAGTTCTGGTGAGGGCTACTATACTAGAGGGATCAATGATGGGTTGAGGTTCCAATGGGGTCAAGCGATCCAACTCATCAAAGGACCGTGATAAAGCATCAGCTCGTCCGGTTTTGGCGCCTGGACAAAACGTAAGGACCATATTGAATCGTACAAAGAAGGGTGCCCAGCGAGCCTAATGAGGGTTGAGACAGCTGGCTTCCCGGATGAATATAAGATTCCTATGGTCTGTAAACACAGTGACTGGATGAAGAGTGCCCTCCAGTAAATGACGCCAATCCTCAAGTGCGGATTTGATGGCCAGAAGCTCCTTATCACTAATTCCATAGTTATTTTCACTGGGAAGAAACCGTCTGGAGAAGAGTCCACAAGGAGTGTGAGTGCCCAATGATCTTTGAAAGAGAACTGCTCCGATACCGATAGATGATGCATCAACTTCCAAGAAAAATGGTCGTTCCTGATCAGGTTGAGCAAAAACTGGGGCAGAGGAGAAAGCGTTCTTTAAAGCTGCAATGGCCTCCGGAAACCAAACTATGGGGTTAGTGTATTTCTTGGTTAATGCTGTGATGGGTGCAATGATGGTAGAAAAGTCTTGGATAAATTGTCGGTAGTAGTTGGAAAACCCAATGAATCTCTGAATGCTTTGAGACCCTGGGGTTGGAGCCACTCCAGCATAGCGGATACTTTAGCTGGATGCATCCGTAACCCCTTGCCGGAAACAATGAATCCAAGAAAAGACACTTGTGGAACCTCAAAGATGCATTTCTCTAATTTGCAGTAGAGGCAGTGTTTGCGTAGTCTGAATAGGACCTCTTTGACCTGTTCACGATGGGAGGAAAGGTCCTTAGAAAACACCAAAATTTCATCCAGATAGACTACAACTGAAGTATACAATAAATCCTGGAAGATCTCGTTGACAAACGATTGAAAGATGGCAGGGGCATTACAAAGGCAGAAGGGCATTACGAGGTACTCAAAATGCCCGTCCCTGGTATTGAAGGCCGGCTTTAATTCATCTCCACTTCAAATATGAATCAAATTGTAGGCTCCTTGAAAGTCGAGTTTAGTGAATATCTGGGAACCGCTGATCCTGTCAAACAAGTCGATGATAAGGGGTAAAGGGTAATGATTCTTAACAGAGATGTGGTTAAGGGGACGGTAATCAATACATGGGCGTAGAGAATCGTCCTTCTTCTTAACAAAGAAGAACCCTGCTCCAGCCGGAGAAGACTTGCGATTGAACCCTCGTTTCAAATTATCTGCAATGTATTGAGACATGGCTAGCGCCTCAGGTCGAGACAACGGAGAGATCCCACCCTTGGGAATTGGTTGACCAGGTGTTAATTCGAACTGTATGGCGCATTGGCTCAGAAAGCCTCTGCACCGTTCTCCATCTCCATACAGTCCGGGAACCGTAAGTCGGGCAGTGGGACACGTGAATATCTATACTCTTATTGTATGCTATTTATCCCACCTGGCACATGAATAGATGTATGTCCCCATGCCATTTGTGGGACCTGTACCAGTAAAACTTCTCTGCATGACCTTTTGTAGGATTGTGGGTCTAGACGCATGGTTCAGAGAGTAAAAACCTAACTTCAAAGTTTTTCTTATTTTAACCTTTTTATAGTGCCAACCTACTACACAGGACAGTAAATAGGAACATTGATATTATTTTTGCCAAATAACACATTAGGACTACCCCTTCATCGATTATTTTAATATTTTTCTAAAATGCTGCTTAGTCTAGACTCATTTTTTGTGTTACCATTGTACATTTGACTTTTTCTTTTTATTGGTAGAATTGCGCTTATAATTTTTTTTTTCCCTGTATTAAGTGTACCTAAGGTGGAAAAAGCGGCCCATCGAAAGTATTGGCCAAAGCAACGACTCTGCCACTTCCAAGTACATGTAAAAAGTCCTTTGGCAGCTCACGGTGGCGCAGGAATGTTCACGTAAATGTGCGCTGCGCTCTGCCTTAAAGCTCATCTTAAATAACATGTCCCGTAAGACAATCCTGCCTACCTCAAATCTAGCTGGGTATGCCATTATCCACACAGTATCAAGGGGTGCATAGAATGACATCACAAAATGTAATTTGCACTGCGACTACACATTTTTGTAACATTAAGTGACCTTTATTGTCCTTGCTGCAGATCTGATGTAGTGCGATTCAGATTGCCCTAAAAGGGTATTATATTTATTGTCAGCCAAGTATATCTTTCTAATCCTAAGGGGGAGATTCAATTAGCCGCAAAGTGTTGTGCGGACATCGCCCTGCGCACACTTCTGGCTGTTACGGTAGAAGTCATCGCTCATTTCATTGCACCTCTATGGGTCGCGAGGAAAAATTAGCTGAGATTCCTGTCAAATCTCCGCCATGAACAGTCTCTGGAATGTCCGTGAGACACTTTGCGGCTCATTGAATTTGAGATTCAACTAGCAGCGAAGTGGCGCGCGGACATCGTACTGCGCTCACTTGCAGCTGTTGCGGTAGAAATCTCTGCTCATTTTTCCTCGCACCTATATGGGGCGCAAGGAAAAATGAGCAGATTTCTGTCAAATCTCCGCCTCGAAGTCCCTAAGACTATCTTCATAATTTTAAGATGCACACATCCAAAGTAGTCCAGAACATATTGAGGGATATTTAAAATAAGAAAGTTCCAAATCGCACAGACTGCCATATATTGCTAAAAGAGTTTGCATGTTCACGGTGACTCAGTGGTTAGCACTTCTGCCTTACAGCACTGGGGTCATGAGTTCAATTCCCGAACATGGTCTTATCTGTGAGTTTGTATGTTCTCCCCGTGTTTGCGTGGGTTTCCTCCCACACTCCAAAAACATACTGGTAGGTTAATTGGCTGCTAACAAATTGACCCTAGTTTCTCTCTCTGTCTGTCTGTGTGTGCTACGAAATTTAGACTGTAAGCCCCAATGGGGCAGGGACTGATGTGAGTGAGTTCTCTGTACAGCGCTGCGGAATTAGTGGCGCTATATAAATAAATGGTAATAATAATAATGTTCTTTCTAGTTTGTGTCAGAGTTCATATCAAAAGTGGCTGTAATGCTGTAGTTATAATCATTAAGTGTTGCCTGAGGTTAATATTATTTGAGAAGAAATAGCAAAATTTGCACTTTTTTGTGAACTGCTCTTTTTATAAATATCCTGCATACATGTATATGTCATATATAAGTCAGGTTTATAGTTTAATAACACAATACTAATCTCTAATAGTACATATTAGGACATTTGCATATGCAGATGTGTGCAGTCAACAAGAGAGATGCCTTCTAACCACAGAGAGCTTGCACTCCAGGACTGTCACAGGCACTGTGATCCAGTATAGAGAGAGGCTCTCAATTTATATATGTTTTCGCACCCAAGCTGCGCCCAGCCCATCGCTGTCACAGAGAGGATGCTATGCCATTCAAATCCAGCCAATGGTTACTTACAAACAAACCCACTGCACCTCCCCCTTGATTAATTATTACACACGGTGGTCAATCACTTTCAACACGCCCAATCGGCCAGCAGGGTGGCCAGCGAAAGCCCACCCACTTCTCTCCTGCCTAAGCCAATCAGAGGAAGTTGTTGCCTCTCTGGCAGAACCAGTTTATAATGGTTCTAGTTAGGACCCTTGCTTTAGGTGGCTTCTTCATTGCCTGTACAGAATGTCACAAACAGGTCCTTTTCTATTCTGAAAGCTGAAGGGATTGAAATCTTGTTAGAGCCAGTGTAACAGCATAAGCAATGTTTGAACAGATTATAATTATATAACACCAGTTTAACCGACAACATTGTATAGCATGTTTAAACTTATATAACAATTGTAAACAGTTTACAAAGAACAGACAAGTATGCAAAATTATTTCTCTGTTAGTGTTAAAACACATTTGGTAAGTTGTAATTCCAAAAAAACTTACAGAAACCAATGCAGATAAATATTTGAAAAAACAAAGATAATGGCGCTGGGAAAAAAGTGGAAAATCAGATAGAAGTAAAACATGAAATAGGCTGATAGTAACATTTCAAATGTAAAAACAGTTTAATATTGAACAATCAATACAGCAAAAAATTCCTAATAGGGATATATAGAAAGCTGGTAAGCAAATATTGGGAATAGACTCCTCGGAGGTTTCAATTGAGAAACATGGATGTAAGATCAGTCTATGCCAAACTAGATCTATATATAGTCACAGACAATGATTCATAAAGGGCTAGAAATTAAAAAAGCCCAATCCAAAAGGTGTATAGAGTCTCCAATGGGTTAATCAAACTTGTGTCCAGATGCATCAAAACACAGAAGATACTGGGAGGAATGTTCATACGTGTTAGTAAACAAACCGCCATCCGGACAGCACTAGACTGCGAAGACAGTGTATCACTCTTAGGACATCGTTCTTACTCACAGCTGTACTCAGAAAATTCCGCCGTGGGAGTCCAAATGGTCGATGCGGTACAGTGAGATTCACACGGGCTAATCCGTTAATAAAAGTCATCCATGTATACTCACTGACTCTTGACGCATCACTTGACCAAGCAGAGTCCTGTTAGAACGTGTAGGTGCACCTACTAAAAGTCCTGTCCGGAAACACAGACGGTAGTACACGCTTCCTCCTCAACTTTGATTCCTCAATCCTCCGTGAGTATAGGAGATCCTTGATTCTCAAGCACTACTCCCAATAGCTGGTAGCTGACGCATTTCGTCCCCAAGGTGGGACTTTCTCAAAGCTTACTCTCCAATGCTTTAGCTTGCCTTAAATAGAGACTCAAGTAGTCACAGTAATTGAAGCCATCCACATCATATTACTAGCAAATTATCCATGTAAAAACACGGAGAATTAATTCCTTCAGATTTAACATCACGATATAAGGGAACAGTATACTTATAGACGTACCAATAATGAATAAATATCATTATCACCTCATCACATATTGAGATGGATTCTTAAAAACTGTATATGATAAAAAAAATATATAAAAACAAATTATAATAATACAGCCCATCACATAACAATCACTAAATGAAGAGCCTCCTAAATATCAAATAAATATTTGAAATGCGTAATATGTCAGTGATTTATAAATAATAATACTGTACAGCAAGAGAAGTTGGCACTTTATAAATATATAATAACACTTATGTAATAACATAATAAAAGTAATATCAGCAGGGGTGATAGTAAAACTAAAATAGCATTTGCTGCACATTAGTGCTAAGAACACACTAATAATAGGTCTATTGAGAGAACTAGGTTGACCAATTTGTAGAAACTAATAAATGTATAACAGAGTTCTGCATAAACAGCACACACAGGGCCTGATTCGTTAAGGAACGTAAATGCGGGTACATGTTGTATTTGCACAAAGTCAATGTACAGTAAGGGCGTGCCAAGCTCAAGTACATGCAGCAGCATCCAATTCAAGCTTAGGGCATCTCAAAGGTACGTGTTTCTGTCTTATCATTTGCACCAGTTACAGGTCAGTTGTAATTGCTGAGTGATAGTGATGGTGGCATATGCATGCTATAACCTATGTTTGCAATCAGGTGCAACTGTAAAAATTTACTTTATGTTCAGTGGACAATAATAACATCCATATAAATGTATTTTATTGCGGGGGGGGGGTGTGAAATATATATATTTTTAATGTTTGTTTTGTCATTAATGACTATATTAACAGGTTACATTAACTGATTTTTTTTTCTGTGCATACTGGGACTTTATATTCCACATGTGTATTGGACGTATCCTTCAGTGAATTGTTTGTTAGAGCAGAGCGGACCTAGACCCGTATTCAACAAGACATATCTGCAGATCCCCTCCTAGTTGAATACAGACTGTGTGTATGCCTGATTAAAGTGCCTTGAAAGACAAACACGATTTACATTTGCTTTGTGTGCTTTATTGAATCAGGCAGTCTTTAAAATTGCTCCTAATCTGATTAACAAGTGTATATATGTATACACAGTTGTCACAGTGGAAATGTAAAAATTGGTATGGAAAATGTAAGCGATATATATATATATATATATATACACACACACACACACACACAGGTAAAACTGGAAATTTAGAGGTAGTTCCATTTTCCATACCACCACTTCTTCCACTATATATATATAATATATATATAATATATATATATATATATATATATATATATATATATATATATATATATATATAACTAGATAGATAGATAACCATGTATCTTGGTGTATACAGAAAATTCAAGTTTTAGCATGCATCTGTTCTGCTAAAACCTATGTGTCCTACGTTACCAATTACTTTCAATTAAAATAAAAATAAGTTTGGGAAGAGCTGGTAATGACTCCACGTTACATGCTGCAATGTACGTTCCTGAACTTTTGCATTAGCTTAGTACTTAGTACTCCGCACGCAGTTGCAGGAGACAGTTCACAGACTGTGCATCTAACGACATTGTCAGAGGCAGCATCTGACTGCAGACTCCACACACTGTCAATGTCCCACAAAGTTTGCAGCATGGAGGGAAAAATTCTGGGCTATCAGCTACCGGCCTCATTTGCATGCAAATGTAAGCAGGCTGTGCCCCAGTGTGAGCGCAGAGTTCCCCCCAGCCCTTCCTATTTGGGTGGATTCCATTGTTTTGGAGGAGGAGAGAGGTGGGAGGGGACAGATGAGTGGGAAGTGAGAAAAAAAAAAAAATAACCCTTTTTCTTTCCTCCAAAAAAGTGCAATTGATTTGCAGGTATATATTTTTTTGGCCATTAATGCATGTGGTCCTGGAGGGGTGCGAGCCTGGGGGGCGCCCCTGTGCCGGCTGAGGGTGCCCGGATGTGAGCAGGCTCTGCCGTAAGCCTCTATGTGTCTAGGCCACTTGGGTCCTTGCATTGAGAGCCCGTGCTGGGATGACTTGGAGACCCCGGGCCGACTGCTGCTCAAACACCGCGGTGAGTTTGTTACAATTGTAGCAATTTCTCTTTAAATCTGTATAACTCTGTCTTACCTGCACCCACACCAGGAGCCAGGGATGGGGAGTGAGGGGGAGCACCCAGCCCCCCCCTTGCACCCAACACCACCCCCTCTCCCCTGCATCTCACCCCCCTCTCTCTCTCAGATCAGGGGCTCTCCCTGTCACGTCTGCAGGATGTAATGGGCTTTACATGGAAGGGGATGCAGGATAGTGGGGGGGCTCCCCTGGATGTATGGAGGGTGCCCCCTCTCTGCAAATCTGATGTCATTGAGTTAGGATCCTGTTGTCTGTGGCCTTGTTATTTACGTCGACTCTCTGTGTAGTGCAAACACATCACACTGGCTGTACACACACATATAACATGGGGATGGCCACTGTGGTTACATTGCACTGAGATCCCCTTGGCAGTGGGCTCCTGTGATTTGCACTGTGCAACACAGATCCTGTGCAATTGAAGTGACCAGATTTTGCCAGCTCCCTGCAAACAGACTCACTACTTTTTTGTCTCATATTATGCTCATTGGGTCTTTGCTTTTTTTTACTCTAGTATATGAATAACAGCGGAGGGAACATTGACAATTTGAGGTAGTAGGGCTGCATACAGTATTGTATCTCCTGTCCCTAAGATTAAGGGGGGGGGGATCCTTGTTACCCCCCCCCCCCCCCCTCTCTTGCACAATAACAGCTCCTGAAACTTGGTAGTATGAGGGCTGGAGAAATTTGTCCAGTCTCTCTGGTTGCAGTATATGATAGCTGTCTTTATACATTTCATATTGATGCAGGATTATTTGTTGCAGTGTTCTAGCATCACATCTAGTGACTGTGTGTGAGGATATCAATAAAGTGTCAGAAATAAAATAACTGTGCCACGGTATTATCTTTCATTATGAAGAGGATCAAACTATTTCCTATGAGTTGCATCAAAGTTATTTAGTAGTAGAAAAAAAAAATGACAGGTATCAATTCTAACACGTTGCCATGATATAATATTGTGGAGAGATACTGCAGTTCTCTAATGTTTTTTCTGTGATAGAACTATGTACTTTGATTACTTGGAACAATCTGTCTGTAGCTTACAAACTCTCAGTCAGACCCATTCTCTACTTTTCTTTCACTTTCATGTATATTAGTTACTGAACAGCTACAGTATATGTTGGTACTATATCAATAGAGGAAAAACACTAAGGTGTCATAGGGCATGTGAGGTAAAACATTGAATTTGAGTGCAAAAGGTGATGTGTTGTGACAATATTGATCTGGCGATCTGTGGTGCATATATTGGTTAGAAATATTGTGATTGGGAGACGAGGTTCATATATGAGGAGAGAACGTTATACTGGGGGTCCACAACACATATTTGGATTAACAGAGAGCATCACGGGACATAAGTAAGGCTGAACCATTGGACTTCCTGTGCATATACTGGGAGCAAAACTGTCATGGTGGCTGTACTGTCAAGCTGGTTAGTGACAGCTTAGTGCTGTATTTGGAATTGTGTGATTGAATGAAAAGGTTAAACTTAATTGGAGAATGTTGTATAGTGATTATATGAAAGATGGCAAGATCTACCTATGTAAGATGTGGAAATGATATTATGGGGGGCTACAAGCTATGTTCTGTAACAAATTGGACAAGACAACCCCTCCCTCTAATATTTTAACTCTTCGCACTTATGTATGAATAGAACGACTTTGTATTTAATATTTTTACCATTTACCTAGCTGGCCAGCAGCTTTGTGGACCTAAGGTAACATAAAATACAGCATGATAAGCGCATTTATAATGCGTATCTCTGAAAACCGCTGTTATGGACAGTGTGTGTGGTTATAGTCAGTTTAACGGCATGAAAATACTGTGTGTAATTTACACTCTGTAACCATGTTCTAAAGTGGACATTGTTACTTGGTGATAAGTTTAGTGCATTGCAGATGGTAGCATCTGATGCATTAAGATATTTCCTTTACAAAAATGACATTATTAGGGTCAAGATGTTGTTTGTAAAAGGGGAAAGTGTCCCACTGTAGGAGGAACAAATCAAACTCAAAAAATGATTTTATTGTAGAAGGTGAGCTGTGCATTTTTTATAGTTGTTCGCTGCATGCTGCCGTATGTATGTGGATGGTTATCACACATCTCAAGTCACAGACTTGCATCAATAGAAAAACTGCCCTATTATGTATGTATTGCTATATACTTGTTTTACCTCTTCACATAATTGTCTCTGCACAGTGCTGCTCACTTAGGTTGGGTATACACTTCATAAATATTCTCCTGATGCGATATCATTAACGATATTACCAACAACAGAGTAAAGGGAAAAAGAAGCCCCGATCAGCAGCCGATTCATTTGTATACACATTTTATACTATTTTAGCTTCAGATCTTCATCTGTCATAACCATCGGCTGAAAAGATGGTGACTCTGCACACTCCATAGAGAACTATGGACAATGCCGGTTGTGAGTGTACACACTACAGAATTGGAACAACATTGTTCAATTGTTGAATCACGTTTTTAGTCCGATTTAACAATCAAATGAAACGATGCGATGTGCTGTGGAACGAGAATAGGTCGTTGTTGAAGTGTACACACTACTCCGATATGGGGCCAATCAGTCATTTGTCGTTTGCTTGGCCCGATAATTGGCTGAAAACACTGTAGTGTACCCAGTTTTAGAGAGATGCTATTATGGTCTACAAACTTTCAAGCGTTCTCTGAAAACCTACCTCTTCAGACAAACTTATAATATTCCTCAACTACCCTCTTAACCTCACTACCTTACCCTATTACCACCCGTTACACAATTTCACACAAGACAACCACCCCCTGATCAACATTGTTGTGTGACAGGATCATTTAGCCTATGAGTCACTTTTACCTTTGCAGCCTGGCTGGGCCGAAATGCAAAATGTAGACTTAGTCTTAGCCTCATGTGTCAAACTCCCATTGTCCCATAGATTGTAAGATTGCGAGCAGGGCCTTCTCACCTCTTTGTCTGTTTTACCCAGATTGTTTATTAGTTTACTATGTTTGTCCCCAATTGTAAAGCGCTACGGAATATGTTGGCGCTATATAAATAAATGATGATGATAGCCTCCAATCAATCAAGATTGCAGAAGTTTGATTAGTCAGGATAATATACCACTTTGTCACTCTTTAAATACATACAAATTTGTATACATTTTGATGATCCCATGAGCTAAGAAAAAAATCAAGGCTGGCGAAAAAATATTACACAATGTTGTTTCCCGTTTTTTATGTTGTAAAACATAATAATGTTATAAAGACGTTTGAGAGGTGCTGTAGATATACATGTTAAAATTCATATATGACATAACCTGTCGGATACCTGTCTGCCTCCCCATTTGCTTATCGCTCATATACAGCCAATCGCTTGGTCAGTGACTCTGGTTTTCAGTGTCCCAAAGTACCGATATCTTATCATGTGTGAATAATGTAGACAGGAATGGTGCATCTGTATAACACTGTGTGCGTACTGTAGCATATTATGTGTGCGTTGTGGAGTCTATAGTGTTTTATATTTGTACATTGTAGAGTCTGTACTTAATGTCTGTATAATAGTGTGTAAATCATGGAAATTGTACCATGTGTGTGTGAATGGGAGAATCGGCAGCATCTGTATTAAACTATGTGTGAATTGTGAAATCTGTAATACACTTCTGTATAATATCCTGTGTCCTAATATTGCGTGAATCACGGAGAGTATTATGTCGTTATATAATTTGTGTGAATTGTAGAGTGCTTTGTGTTTATTTGAGGTCATGTGTGAATCATGAAGACTACACCGTGTCTCTATAATATGTTTGGATAATGTGTCCATATAATATGTAATAATTGTGAAGCCTGTGTACATGATGTGTGCTTCTATTGAACAGCCAATGGTTCTTCTACATGTGCTGGATAAACACATGCTTCAAGGCTGGATTCTTAAAATAATAAATAAATAGAAATCCATACAATGCAGGCACTCAGAAGCCAGGGGCACACGTCTATGCAGGCGATGCCAGGACTTCTATATGCCAAGACGCTTCTGTTAGTATATCTGCAGTGGTTTAGTGATGTTTATATGACCTACACATGTAGATATATTGCAGGATAGAAGACGTTTTCGAGAGAATTAACCTCAAACGTGACATTTTAAAATGTTGTACATGACCTGTATATATCTCAACGACACTAGTATCCTCTGGTTGGACCGTTGTGTAATTGTACTAGCTTTCACATTTTATCAACAAGTGTTTCTTCGTTTTGGCCTTACACTTAGCCCTGCATCTTATTTTGTGTGTACTGTGCTTTTCCTGCCAACCTGTTTCTTCAGTCTGTATGTCCTGTGGTTCTGTGCGTGCTGACTTGGGCCTCCCGTCTAGTGCCTGACTTGGGTGCGTGCTGACCTGTGCCTCCCGTCTAGTCCCTGGTTTGGGTGCGTGCTGACCTGTGCCTCCCGTCTAGTCCCTGGCTTGGATGCGTGCTGACCTGTGCCTCCCGTCTAGTCCCTGGCTTCGATGCGTGCCGACCTGTGCCTCCCGTGTAGTCTTTGGCTTGGGTGCGTGCTGACCTGTGCCTCCTGTCTAGTCCCTGGCTTCGATGCGTGCTGACCTGTGCCTCCAGTCTAGTCCCTGGTTTGGGTGCGTGCTGACCTGTGCCTCCCGTCTAGTGCCTGGCTTGGTTGCGTGCTGACCTGTGCCTCCCGTCTAGTTCCTGGCTTGGATGCCTGCTGACTTGTGCCTCCCGTCTAGTGCCTGGCTTCGATGCGTGCCGACCTGTGCCTCCCGTGTAGTCCCTGGCTTCGATGCGTGCCGACCTGTGCCTCCCGTGTAGTCCTTGGCTTTGATGCGTGCCGACCTGTGCCTCCCGTGTAGTCCTTGGCTTCGATGCGTTCTGACCTGTGCCTCCAGTCTAGTCCCTGGCTTGGGTGCGTTCTGACCTGTGCCTCCCGTCTAGTCCCTGGCTTGGGTGCGTGCTGACCTGTGCCTCCCGTCTAGTCCCTGGCTTGGGTGCGTGCTGACCTGTGCCTCCCGTCTAGTCCCTGGCTTGGGTGCGTGCTGACTTGTGCCTCCCGTCTAGTCCCTGGCTTGGGTGCGTGCCGACTTGTGCCTCCCGTCTAGTCCCTGGCTTCGATGCGTGCCGACCTGTGCCTCCCGTGTAGTCCTTGGCTTCGATGCGTGCTGACCTGTGCCTCCAGTCTAGTCTCTGGCTTGGGTGCGTTCTGACCTGTGCCTCCAGTCTAGTCCCTGGTTTGGGTGCGTGCTGACCTGTGCCTCCCGTGTAGTTCCTGGCTTGGGTGCGTGCTGACCTGTGCCTCCCGTCTAGAGCCTGGCTTGGGTGCGTGCTGACCTGTGCCTCCCGTCTAGAGCCTGGGTTCGGTGCGTGCTGACCTGTGCCTCCCGTCTAGAGCCTGGGTTCGGTGCGTGCTGACCTGTGCCTCCCGTCTAGAGCCTGGGTTCGGTGCGTGCTGACCTGTGCCTCCCGTCTAGAGCCTGGGTTCGGTGCGTGCTGACCTGTGCCTCCCGTCTAGAGCCTGGCTTCGGTGCGTGCTGACCTGTGCCTCCCGTCTAGTGCCTGGCTTGGGTGCGTGCTGACCTGTGCCCTCAGGTTGCTTACTTGTTCCAATGCATGTCTTGTTGTCAGCATAGACATGTCTCTTTGTTTTGTGCTTGCCATGTATCAGTGGCACCAAGATACAGCCCTGTATGGGATAACTGTGTGTGGACTGGTCTCTTGTGTCTTTTAGTACTTCGCTATGCCCTCTGTCCATTACATCAATCCTGTGCTTACTGTACCTACAGTCATGTCTTTAGTCCTCTGTGACCTGACTATATTCGTCCTGTCATGTCAATATTACAGTATTTATTTTTTACATACATTCCAGTTGTTTGTAATTCTGAAGAAAGCTCATGCTCTTGATTTAAATTAATTGAACATTTTTGACATGTACATATCTACTACAGGGTAGTGTCACGTGAGCTCTGTGGCGGTCAGATTCCTATTTACCATCACATAATATAACCAGGGGTTCTCAGAATTCCTGTCCTGTTGATGGGCTATAGACAGCTCAGGGGCTAAATGTAAGTTTACCTCGTTGCCCAGCACTGGTTAAAGCTGTGCAAATGCTAACTGCTGTTAACATAGGCCTCTCCCCTCCCTTTAAGTGATTTATATCAACTTAATGGTCTGTTTATTGCTGTCCATTTACTGCAAGTTTAATTGTGTTCTTTATATGGAACATGCAGTATCACGATCTATGTGTCCTGGAGATCTGGTGTATAGAACTGATCACTTTACTCTAGATGAGATATTACCAGTGATGTATCATCATCTTCATTTATTTATATAGCGCCACTAATTCTGCAGCGCTGTACTCTCTGTACAGCGCTGCAGAATACTCACTCGCATCAGTTCCTGCCCTATTGGATCTTAAATTACACACAGAGAGAATATAGGGTCAATTTTGATAGCAGCCAATTAACCTACCAGTATATTTTTGGAGTGTGGTAGGAAACCGGAGCACCCACAGGAAACTCGGGCAAACACGGGGAGAACATACAAACTCCACACAGATAAGGACATGGTCGGGAATTGAACTCAAGACCCCAGCACTGTGAGGCAGAAGTGCTAACCACTTGGCCACCGTGATGTATAAAGTGATATCACTACCTGTGTCCTGAAGATCTGATATATAGAACTGATCACTGTGCTCTTTGTGTGATATCACTGGAGATCTCATGTATAGAACTTATCACTATATTCTAGGTGAGCTCTCTCCAGTGATATCACTTCCTCTTTATTTAGTCTATTTATCTATGGGCGATGGTCAAGTAAAGGCATAAAAAAGGCTTTATTTTCAAAATAAATAATGTGGTTTAATGTATTTATATTTGTTACAAAAAAATGTAATTTTCAAATAGGCCTACATTTTGTGTTTTTAAATATATATATATATATATATATATATATATATATATATATATATATATATATATATAATATGAGAGAGATATTTATATTATACAACTAAAAGCCCAAAACTGTCCCAATATTAGCAGGGCAGCTAGTAACTGCTGTTAAAAATGTCCTTTAGTGATAATTATGCCCCTAGATATGGTGTACAGCGCTGATCACTGTACTCTAGGTCTCACCCCTCTTTATATATGGTGTATAAAGTCACATCACTACCTTTCTAGCAAGCAAATGCCTAACAGATGAATGAATATGATTGTTTTTTATTTATTTTCTGATTTGCCTTCTGTTGGTAAATATCTAAGAATGTACAAGTACTGTGTATAGATCTCTAGTCATAAGAAAGTACCCAGTCTCCACACTCACATGATGGTAACGGCAGGGTGTGTGATGAGACCAGTTTGGGAAACCAAGCTTCAAGTAACCTGCTCTCCATATTATGCAAAATTCCAATTCATCCCCATGTTACGAGATGACGTATCTCTCTTTCTAACATGTTAGAATAAAATAGAATCCTGCATGCCACAGTGTGCTGGTGACTTCTTCAGGTTTCTGCATAACTGACTGAGATTAGACGGGTGTGATATTAAGTACTAGATCTTTAGCACATGGTCCACACAGTGAATGTTACGGACAATGAGAAATAATAGTTATTGTTTGTGTTTTTCCAGCTTCTGAGCTGTAACACATTGAACAGCAATCTATATACTAGTAGTGCCTCATACTTTACATGCTGTGGTCTGTGGTTTATTTTGTTGTGTTTTTGTGTTTGTTTTGTTAGGACTAGTCTCAGCTATTCAAGATTTGCCCTGGCTCCTTGAAAGTTCCTGAATGCTACATTATTTAGTCCCCCCCCCTGATGTATGGGGAGCTGCCACACAGTAGGATTTCTTAAATATTATATGCTGCATTTATTAGTATTTGTTCTTCTGTATGTAGCAGACCGTCCCAGGAACTGCAGGCAGTCGTTACAGATTTCTATGTTGACGTTAAGACCCAGCACTGGTTGTAATCTCAGTATGTCTTACTGCAGTAGGATGGTTTGTATGTACTGTGATCAGAGATCTCAATGTAAGTGAATTCCCTGAATGGTAAGGCATAGAGTATCTCCAATAACTGGATATTGCTTGCTTTATCACTGCTTTGTACTGTGGAAGCCTAGTATTTCTTTGCTTGTTTCACCTATAACACGAATAGTCACTAAATGTAGCCACAACATCTAGATTTTGTTTTAATGTGGCTTAGGCTGACCACGTGCTTTTGATGTGTTCGTTCGGCACAGCCCCCGAATGACTGGATGTGTGGCCAGTTTGTGTTCACGTAGCCAAATTATCATAAATTCAGTGGGCAACCATAGGAAATGTAATCGCATAGGATGTAATGCTTCGTGTTGGCTGATGATTAGACACACAGGGTCATCTGCTAATAGTCTTTTTTTTGTTTATCAGATTTGGCAGTTCTTTTGGGACCCTAGATGTATTGATATTGCCAAAATTTGGTGGGAAAATTGGCAGATCTGAGATGAGGAATGATTGACTGCTTCAGACCTGTGTCGGAGTATACATTTCCATCTATGTTACTGAACTGCCTGCAGTAGATGGTGCTTGGTTTGAAAACTTTGCTCAGATGATATAGAGAAGTATCGGAGGTAGTTATTCCTAATGTGATGTGACTGCTCCTGTGTAATTAAATAGTATTATAGGGGTAGTAGTTTGTACATGGTGTGATTGTTGTACTGTGATGATTACACAGTAGTATAGGGGTAGTAGTGTGTACATGGTGTGATTGTTGTACTGTGATGATTACACAGTATTATAGGGGTAGTAGTGTGTACATGGTATGATTGTTGTGCTGTGATGATTAAATAGTATTATAGGGGTAGTAGTGTGTACATGGTATGATTGTTGTACTGTGATGATTACACAGTAGTATAGGGGTAGTAGTGTGTACATGGTGTGATTGTTGTACTGTGATGATTACATAGTAGTATAGGGGTAGTAGTGTGTACATGGTGTGATTGTTGTACTGTGATGATTACACAGTAATATAGGGGTAGTAGTGTGTACATGGTGTGATTGTTGTACTGTGATGATTACACAGTAGTATAGGGGTAGTAGTGTGTACATGGTGTGATTGTTGTACTGTGATTACAGAGTAGTATAGGGGTAGTAGTGTGTACATGGTGTGATTGTTGTACTGTGATGATTACAGAGTATTATAGGGGTAGTAGTGTATACACTGTGTGATTACTCTACTGTGATTACAGAGAAGTATAGAGGTAATATTGTGTGATTTCTCTTTTGCGATGACTATAGAGAAGTATAGGGTTAGTAATCCATGTATGATGTGAAAACTCTGCTGAGATGATATTAAGTACTATAGGCTTAGAAGTCTATACAGAGGTGGATAGTACTGCTGAGATATTGAGAAGTATAGGGTTAATATACATTGTGTGAAATTTCTGTTGATATGTTGTAAAGAAATATTGTAGGGGTAGTAGTCCTTGCACAGGGTGATAGCCCTGCTGAGATGATATTGAGAAGTATTGGGGTAGTAGTCCGTACATGGCGTGATAGCTCAGCCGAGATGGTATTGAGGAGTATTGGGGTAGTAGTCCATACATGGCGTGATGGCCCTGCTGAGATGATATTGAGTTCTCTGTACAATGAATGTAAGCTTTGTGGAGAATATGTTGACAAGTTTGAGGTATTAGTCTACATACAGTGGACTGCTGAGCTCAGCTGAAACTAACCAGGAAGTGTCTGTCTGTCAGGAAGTAACGTTCTTGTTTTTAGCCACGGTGAGAGTCGCTTCCCTTAATGTAATAGCACTGTGTAAGTAGAGACATCACACTCTAACAACATGCCAGAGGCTGGTTCATGTGGTACAGTTGTTTTGGAACACTTGGGAAAACTTTTTTTTTATTTCTTTTTACATTTCTTTAGGGATTGTTGGGGCAATGCGATGTTCTTGTTAAGGTGTACATGGTACCTACGTGTCATGGAAGCATATTTTGTGGGCTGAACCAATATCCAGGAGCCTTTCACTTTTCCAGGAATACAGCTAGCGGCACCACTGAGACGTGAGGTCACTAGTTCCTAGTTAGCTCATTCACTAGGGGCCCACAAAATGGATACCTCCACTGTGTGTAGACATCAGATGCACTTTAAAGTGGAACTAATCTCACAAAATGAAAACGTGTCACGGCCAAAAGTTTTGAGAATGACACAAGAATTGGTTTTCACAAAGTTTGCTGCTTCAGTGTTTTTAGACCTTTTTGTCAGATTCTGCTATGGTATACTGAGGTAAAATTACAAGCATTTCATAAGTGTCAAAGGCTTTTATTGGCATTTACATTAAGTTTATGCAAAGAGTTAATATTTGCAGTGTTGACCGTTCTTTTTGAAGACCTCTGCAATTCGCCCTGGCATGCTGTCAATCAACATCTGGGCCACATACTGACTGATGGCCGCTTATTCTTGCCTAATCAATGCTTGTAGCTTGTCACAATTTGTGGGTTTTTGATTGCCCACCCGCCTCTTGAGGATTGACCACCAGTTCTCAATGGGATTGGGGTCTGGGGAGTTTCCTGGTCATGAACCCAAAATGTTGATGTTTTGATCCCCCAAGTCACTTAGTTATCACTTTTGCCTTATGGCAGGGTGCTCCATCATGCTGGAAAAGGCATTGTTCATCACCAAACTGTTCTTGGATGGTTGAGAGAAGTTGCTCTTGGAGGATGTTTTGGTACCATTCCTTATTGATGGCTTTGTTCTTAAGCAAAATTGTGAGTGAGCCCAGTCCCTTGGCTGAGAAGCAACCCCACACTTGAATAGTCTCAGGATACTTACTGCTGGCATGAGACAGGGCTGATAGTAGCGCTCACCTTTTCTTCTCTGGACAATTCATCAGAGAAATTGACTTTACCCCAGTCCTTAGCAGTCCAATCCCTGTACCTTTTGCAGAATATCAGTCTGTCTCTGATGTTTTTCCTGGAGAGAAGTGACTTCTTTGCTGACCTTCTTGACACCAGGCCACCCTCAAAAAGTCTTTGCCTCACTGTGTGTGCAGATGCACTCACACCTGCCTGCTGCCATCCTTGAGCAAGCTCTGCACTGGTGGTGCCCCGATCCAGCAGCTGAATAATCTTTAGGAGATGGTCCTGGCACTTGCTGGATGTTCTTGGACACCCTGAAGTTAATTGGCTGCTATCTAAATTGACCCGTGTGTGTGTGTAGGGAATCTAGACTGTAAGCTGCAATGGGGCAGGACTGATATGAATGAGTTCTCTGTACAGCGCTGCGGAATTAGTGGCGCTATATAAATAGATGATTATTGAACCTCTCTCCTTGAAGTTCTTGATGATCCGATAAATGGTTGATATAGGTGCAATCTTACTAGCAGCAATATCCTTGCCTGTGAAGCCCATTTTGTGCAAAGCAATGATGACTGCATGTGTTTCCTTGCAGACAACCATGGTCAACAGAGGAAGAACAATGATTTCAAGCACCACCCTCCCTTTAAAGCTTCCAGTCTGTTATTCTAACTCAATCAGCAGGACAGAGTGATCTCCAGCCTTGTCCTTGTCAACACTCTTACCTGTACTAACGAGAGAATCACTGACCTAATGTCAGCTGGTCCTTTTGTGGCAGGGCTGAAATGTAGTGGAAATGACCATTATTGTTTGTTGAAATTGTTATGTCTGAGATGTAAGTGTATGGTTTTGGAATTTGTATATAGGAGCAATGTGTGTTTATCAGCCAGGGAGCTACCACCTTGACCTCTCAGTACTTGGTGTATAATGGGTGAAAAGACAAATAAATCTTTTCCCCGGACGTTTCTTTATTAAGACTAACAAGGGACCACAAATAAACATTTACCTTTTTTTTGGCTGCAAGCTATGTCCCCTGATTTTTAGTTTACCAATTGGCTACCTATAAAAGTGGGCTGCATGCAGCCTGTAGAAATGTGAGTAGGATAATGTAGAGACTGCTCAGAAAATACAGACAGCGTTTTTGCTGTCATGTCGTGTACATTGTGTCCCAGCTTTTGGCTTAGTAGCGCTATGTTGTAGTTGTTTGATGTGCACCCCATCACTTTACGTGTGGTGCCTCAGTGATGTCACTAGTTCCTAGTCAGTTGATTGGCTGAATTTTGGTTCAGTCCACAAAATGGCTACCTCCGGTGTGTCCAGGTGACTGCTCAGTTTTAATGTCTTTATAATTGATGCTTCGTATATGTTGCCGCTAAGCCGATAAATGTCATAGGAGGCCGGTTTGTGAAGGAACCGTGAGGTTGTGACTTTCTAACACATTTTAAATGTTGTCTCTTCTTCGCACTCCTCACATTGTTGTAGGTGTTTTGTTCTCTGGCTTTGGGTTAAGTTGACCTCGCATAGAACAATATGTTAAGTGAATAGACTGCGCTTTTAACCATATTACTCAGATGCTGCTTTGTGTGTGGGCCTCAAATGGCCAGAAATCTTGTCCAAAATTCGGTCGGGGTCAATCAGATGTTGACCGGGTGTATCAGACCTGTTGGCTGATTGACAGGGAGCTGGATGTATTCGTGTCCATCTGGTGGTCGCATTAATAGGGCCTTATAGGATTCAACCATTTGACCACGGGATCGGATCTGTCCAATTTGGCAGCAGATCTGATTGTTTGCTAGCCTCTATACGCTCGAGTGTGGAGTACACAAATATGGCCGCCTGCCCTGGTGGGCTCATCAGCTGAAAGAACTCTACATTTGTTCTGTCAGTAGAGGTAAGATTAATAAATCCTATATATAACTTTCATGTCTGGAGCACCTGGATTTTATATAATCTGGTTACAAATTAACCTCCGGGGTGCGGCCCTTGGCTCATTATTACGTCTGCTTGTCCTGCTGTGTGCAGCGTTTCCTATGATTTCAGTGTACTCTGCGCTGTGTATAAAGTTTCCTTTCAGCTACTGCAGTTTCCACTGTGTGCTGTGTAAAAAAAAAAAAAATATATATAAAAATTGTTCTTTGATTTTGTACAGTGTTTCCACTGACTGCATTAAACTGTTCTGTGTACATTGGTCCAATCTGATGAATAAATTGCACTTTGTGTATATTATTAAATGTTACTGCAGCTCCCCTTTGTGCGGTGTACAGCGGCTGCAGTGTACCCTGAGCTGTGTAAAACGTAGTTACTATAGTTGTCTCTGTGCGGTGTACAGTTTCCGTTTAGTTACTGCAGTGCTCATTGTTTCCAGTGAATGCAGTGTACTTTGTGGTATTTATGACGTTTCCTGTTACTGTAGTGCTCTCTGCGCTGTACGTTGCTTCCAGTTACTGCAGTGTACGGCTGTTCGTGGCAGTGCGTTGTGGGCTCTGTATTTTGTCATGTGTCTGCAGTGTACTTTTATACTTAATGCTTTCTTCCAGTAACTGCTGAATACAGTGATTCCTTATGGTGACACCAGTGTACACAGTAATGTGCACAATATCCCCTGCAGTGTATTCCAGGCTGGTTACGGAGGCTGTACCATTTCCTTTTTTGACAGCAGACTAGTCGCTGACAGGATATGAAGAGTGCAGGGCTTTCCTGCTGCAGAGGGTGCAGGCAATGCTCTCTGATTGGGAATCCTCCCTGACAGTCTTGAGAACTTCTGGTTTTTGGGCATGTAGTTAAATATTTTTCCACCATACCTGGAGGTAGTGTCTGTCACCCAGGACTGGAAGCAGTAAATCAGTCCATTCTCACTCCCTGTAAACACAGACTGTTCTGTTTTGTGTAGAAACTGTTACTGATAAGCTGCCCTGTTAGTATTGTCCCAGGAAGTACAGGTTAATTAGAATAACACAAGATAATCCCTTATCTCCAGTGTCATCTCTGCTCGCATTGTATTCCTGCTTTATGCTGCCTCTCTATGTATGTTTTGTAACTTTATTAGGCAGCGATAACTGGAAGAGATATAAGCCGGTTCTCCATGCAGATAGGGATAGCCCAGGGCCTGCACGGTGTGAGAGGTGTGGATGGCAAGCAGCTAGCTGGGGCTTGTTGTGAAACCTGGTCTGTTGGTTCTCTTGTGAGCAGAGAGCAGATTGTGTCAGAGGTCAAAGGGCAGCGTTAGTATGTCTGGGGAGGCCCAGCCTGCTCTCTGCAGTTCCCACATTCAGCCTGTATATATGTGTACTGGCATAGGGGGGTATGTGTTCTGGCGTAGGGAGGTATGTGTACTGGCACATAGAGGGGGTATGTGTACTGGCACATAGAGGGGGTATGTGTACTGGCACATAGAGGGGGTATGTGTACTGGCACATAGAGGGGGTATGTGTACTGGCACATAGAGGGGGTATGTGTACTGGCACATAGAGGGGGTATGTGTACTGGCACATAGAGGGGATATGTGTACTGGCACATAGAGGGGGTATGTGTACTGGCACATAGAGGGGGTATGTGTACTGGCACATAGAGGGGGTATGTGTACTGGCACATAGAGGGGGTATGTGTACTGGCACATAGAGGGGGTATGTGTACTGGCACATAGAGGGGGTATGTGTACTGGCACATAGAGGGGGTATGTGTACTGGCACAGGGGGGGGGGGTATGTGTACTGGCACAGGGGGGGGATATGTGTACTGGCACAGGGGGGGGATATGTGTACTGGCACAGGGGGGGGATATGTGTACTGGCACAGGGGGGGGATATGTGTACTGGCACAGGGGGGGGATATGTGTACTGGCACAGGGGGGGGATATGTGTACTGGCACATAGAGGGGGTATGTGTACTGGCACAGGGGGGGGGGTATGTGTACTGGCACAGGGGGGGGGGTATGTGTACTGGCACAGGGGGGGGATATGTGTACTGGCACAGGGGGGGGGATATGTGTACTGGCACAGGGGGGGGGGATATGTGTACTGGCACAGGGGGGGGGATATGTGTACTGGCACAGGGGGGGGGATATGTGTACTGGCACGGGGGGGGGGGGATATGTGTACTGGCACGGGGGGGGGATATGTGTACTGGCACGAGGGGGGGGGAATATGTGTACTGGCACGGGGGGGGGGGATATGTGTACTGGCACGAGGGGGGGGGGATATGTGTACTGGCACGAGGGGGGGGGGATATGTGTACTGGCACGGGGGGGGGGATATGTGTACTGGCACGGGGGGGGGGGATATGTGTACTGGCACAGGGGGGGGGGGATATGTGTACTGGCACAGGGGGGGGGGATATGTGTACTGGCATATGGAGGGGGGTACGTGTACTGGCATATGGAGGGGGGTACGTGTACTGGCATATGGAGGGGGGTACGTGTACTGGCATATGGAGGGGGGTACGTGTACTGGCATAGGGGGGGGGATATGTGTACTGGCATAGGGGGGGGGATATGTGTACTGGCACAGGGGGGGGGGGATATGTGTACTGGCACAGGGGGGGGGATATGTGTACTGGCACAGGGGGGGGGGGATATGTGTACTGGCACAGGGGGGGATACGTGTACTGGCATAGGGGAGAGAACTTTTTCTTTGCACCTCTTTATATCCAGACTTAGGCTGAGAGGGACAAGAATGAAAATCCCTTTCACTGGGGAACTCAAGCATGCCGTTCTGGAGCAACCTCTGTCTAGTAGATTTAGGCAACCTTTGGCTGGCAGGGGATGCTGGGACTTGTAGTTCCACCATAAGATGCCTGCCTCTAACTTAACCAGATGTGGATTCTGCAGCATCTTATCTTGTGATGGGACATAGACACTAAGATTGGGATTAAGGAAATAATGCACAGTGTTCAGTGCACCCGTTCTGTGGCACTAGCAAAAAACGGGATCTGGGGGTCATAAAACAGATCTGTTCTGTTCTCAGGTCTCCCACTGAATGTGAGTTAGTGCGGCCTCACAAACTATGTACCAGGCCAGACAGCATTCCTCTCCTGAACTTCACACCCCCTCCCAGCTGTTTAACTGTTTGCAGAGCAGCCTGCAGCGCATTGCAGGCACAGTGCTGTTAACCTGTTCCCTGCTGCTTCATATTGCACAGCGGAGGCCCATGACCAGGAGTTATGTGAGAGACCCAACAACATAGACATCAGTGACTCACCGTCTGTCTACTGATTGCTTTGTGTGTAAGAAGCACATGTGAGTGCTGGAGATAATATGATACAAGTTCCAGCTGCTATATCATACATAAAAATGTAGGAACTCATTTCCAGGGGCTGTTCCTCGATAAGTGTTTCCCTGGACGTCTTCGTCTCTGGCACTGACCAAAAGTATGTGGACACCCGAACGTCCCATCCGTATGTGCTTGTTCCAAAACCATTAATATGGTTAATGTTATTGCAGCCTCCTCGCTTCTGGGAAGGCTTTCCACTAGATTTTGGAACAGGTCTGTGGGGATTTGTATCGGATCAGCCACAGGAGCAGTAGTGAGGTTGGGCACTGATGTTGGGTGATTAGGTCTTGCTCCTTCCTACTCATCCCAAAGGTGTTTGATGGGGCTGAGGTCAGGGCTCTGTGTTGGCCGGTCATGGTCTTCTACACCAAACTCGGGAAACCATTTGCTTCTTTTATTATGTATGTTATATGTAATTTTCAGTATCTATTGTTTTTTTCCCACTATATGAACAGCACTGCTTCACATATGATGGATATAAGTCATAATACCTGCTATGTTTCCCTCTGGACAAGGTGCACAGTATCACTTCTACCATTCTGTGTGCTGTGGGTAGTTCTAAAAAAAAAAAAAAAAGTACACTCTCTATCTATGTACAACTGCACAATACCACTTCTTAGTTTCGGTATCTGCCCTGTTTCTCTGCATGCTGCATGGGCAGTATCGCTCCTTTCATTCTGTATACTATATGTGACTCTTAGTATGTGTTATTTTTATTTGTCTATGGGCAGCGCCACTTCTGACGCCCATCTTGGTATCTGTTCTTATGCTGTATAAGATAAAATAAATATAAATATTACTATAATCCATGTCCAACGTGGCTGTGTGTAGTTCAGCATTTCATACAAATGCACATGAGCAGCCGCACTCTAGTGTCTCTATACTTGTAGGTGATTTCTCTGAACTAACTAATTTTAGTGGATCCCAAACTTTCTCAGTTCGAGGTACGCTTAGGATCTCCATAATGTTTTCAAGGCACCCCTGAGTAAAAATAATCACCAAGTAGCCCCCCGCCATACTTGCCACCGGCCCTGGCCGCGGCACCCCTGTGAGATTGCCTCAGCGCCCCAGGGAGCCACGGTGCACAGTTTGGAAATAGTTGAACTATTTTGTTTTGCTCCATAGCAGAGCGGTCTATATGGTTTATCCCTAAATTTTAGAATATTTTTTACTATTCATATAGCACTGACTTTATCAGCACAGTTATAGGTGGGAAGTCTGTCTATATGTTTACACTTTATTTCACATATATGAATTTATATGTAGTATGTCATATGCTTTATGTGTATCTAGGCTTTCTATCAAATCTAGGCCACCTGTTGCTCTCCAGTAATTGTCAAACTACGTGGCTGATGGGATGGGCATGTTGGAGCTTGTAGTTCCACTGTATCTGGAATATCCGCATGTTGTCCAAGCCTGTCTTACATGTACATGTCAGAAACTTATGAAATCTCTTTGATTGAATCCCCCCCTCCCCCCCTCAAAAAAAAGAACCGCTTTTACTTTTAAGCTATGAAAAATGAGTTCCAGCTTTCCGTAAATAAGAGAAATTCCAGCACGTTTTTGGACAGGAAATATTCCCATTCCCACTGACGGACGTTTGTTTACTATTTTATTTTTATATTGTGAATCCGATATTCACGTGAGCGTGTGTCATTGTCCTGTCATCGGTGACTCTCTCCCCTGGAACCATAACATTTGCCCTGAGGATTCTTTCAGCTTGGAGTTGTGTATAATATCAGACCCACTGCTGGGTGACTATGCTAAGAATCTACTTCCCGTGCTGAGGCTGTTTATCAGTCTGGTTTATAATGTCTGCCCAGTTGTAAGAGACACAGCAGAAATCGGTTTCATTGACAGACTAGAGAATGGTTTCTCGCCCTGCTTTCTGTACAAAGCGGATTCTAAAAGAGAAATCACTTTTATTCACCAGCCACTCTGCCCGAAGCACTGCTGGCTTCAGAACTTAACATAGATGGAATAATGGTATGATTTATAAGAACAGCATTGTGTATGCACACAGTAGTTAAGTAAACCGGTTGACGGATGGAGAGTCTTACTATAGTCATGTACCCACTGGAGTTTTTCCTTAACGTTGCGATAAACGATACACGACTGAGATTACATGTCAATACAATGTGCTCTTGTATGCGTTTGGAGATCTTTGTGGGGTGATATGAGTGGAGAAACACGTTTTCTACCACGCTCCTGTACCGACCCCTCCTAGAAAACGGAAATTGGTCAGCCAGACGCATGTGTAAAAGTTTTGTTTAGGTACAGGTGGGTGTGTTGGCAATGTGCTCCCATTGAGATGAGGGATCTTTATGAAAAGCGCTGACGCTTTCCTCAGATGAAATAAAAAACCTCCCAAAAACTCATAACAAGGTAAAAGTGCAGATGGATATCATAATCATCATCGCCATTTATTTATATAGCGCCACTGATTCCGCAGCGCTGTACAGAGACCTCATTCACATCAGTCCCTGCCCCATTGGGCTTACAGTCTAGAGACAGAGACAGACACACAGACTAGGGTCAATTTTGTTAGCTGCCAATTAACCTACCAGTATGTTTTTGGAGTGTAGGAGGAAACCGGAGCACCCGGAGGAAACCCACGCAAACACAGGGAGAAAATAGAAACTCCACACAGATAAGGCCATGGTCGGGAATTGAACTCATGACCCCAGTGCTGTAAGGCAGAAGTGCTAACCACTGAGCCGCTGTGCTGCCCACGGGTATGATCCCATTAAAGAGAAACCATGAAAATTCTAGTACGTCGTCTAATTTTAACGCCAGTGGCTAAGAGGGGCTTTTCCATCTACAACCTTAATGGAGGTTCTGGTGGGTGGTAACGGAGTGTGACTTAAGGCGCCCCAAAGGTGTCTCCCAGGAGTATTACTAATGAAGGAGAGACGAAAACTTGGGCAAACCATTTTTAACCAACAGTGTGCACAAGTAAGGAGGGGGCGGATATTTATAACGGAGCAGAACACGTTCCCCAATTATATGCCCCCCTCCCCTCCTTCATGGTGTGTCGTCTGAAGATAAGAGGGAAATTGTTACTTGCTGATTTTTCTTTACTCTTAATGTGCTATTTACTAAATGAGAACTGAGAACGCGTTCTGCCTTTTTTGTTATAGCAATATTTTTTGGAAGCCGTTTTTTGTGTTGTTGGGTCTTCAAAAAAACCAATACAAAATGCATTTCAAATAACACCCTTTGAAGTTTAATGTTTAGAGTGCGCTCATTGGCTGAACCAATCTGCATTTTGATTCTTTTAATTAATGTCCCGTCAGGAGCACGAGGTGTCACCATGAGGTTCTGGACTGTTTCAACATTCCAAGGAAGGGCAAATTTCTAGCGCTAGGTCTGGTAATACTGACATACTCTGCGGAGCATGACATTTAGTGATAGGATTGACTATTATTGGTTGTAGTCTCTAGTGTGTGGGTAAAATTCCTGGCTGGGTTGGATATATAGATGATTAATCCATTTATTTTTGTTGGTTCTTAATTAACCCCCACCCACACACACACCATAATATCAGTGTATTGGGAGAGAATGGGAATCCTTTGCTTGGTTTGAATCTGGTCTCTGCTGATTGGCCATCAGTCTGCAGAATGGACAGTAGAGGACTAGCTGTGATCCTGTATGGAGGAAGGGCTCTCCTCTCCGGGATGTGGTGGGCTGTACCCCTCCTCTTCTCTCTGATAGTTTGCAGCTTGCAATGCTGCTGTGTGAGGGGAAAGAATCTGTGTCTGGGCTCTTCAAACGGGAGGAGGGGGGATGTGTTTTTTGTTTGTTTCGGAGAGCTGGCTTCCACTGTGTAACTATCTCAGTGCCACAGGCTCAACCGTGCATACAGTACCCCTACACTGGGCAATATAATACATCTGCCCCAACCTGGGTAATGCTGGGATCCTGCTCTGTGCAATATATACATACATCTGCCACAACCTGTGTAACGCTGGCATCCTGCACTGTGCAATATATACATACATCTGCCACAACCTGTGTAATGCTGGCATCCTGCACTGTGAATATTAAATAGTGTAGGATCACATGTTTGTAGATTGCACAGTTCAAGGTGACAATATTACACGGTGCAATAAGCAGACATCTGTATATATTGCACAGTGCAGGATCCCAGCATTACCCAGGTTGGAGCAGATGTCTGTTTATATTGCACAGTGCAGGGTCCCAGCATTACCCAGGTTGAAGCAGATGTCTGTATATATTGCACAGTGCAGGGTCCCAGCATTACCCAGGTTGGAGCAGATGTCTGTATATATTGCACAGTGCAGGGTCCCAGCATTATCCAGGTTGGAGCAGATGTCTGTATATATTGCACAGTGCAGGGTCCCAGCATTACCCAGGTTGAAGCAGAGGTCTGTATATATTGCACAGTGCAGGTTCCCAGCATTACCCAGGTTGGAGCAGATGTCTGTATATATTGCACAGTGCAGGGTCCCAGCATTACCCAGGTTGGAGCAGATATCTGTATATTAAAGAGTGTGGGGTGAGATGTCTCTATGTTGCAGACAACGGTGCAATGCTAAGTCAATGTACTGTACAATATACAGACATCTGCCCCGGCAGCCTAGTGTGTGGTATGATGCCAGCACTGTGTATTCTGCCCCTAGTATACTCTGTGTAACGTAGTACATTGTCACAGCTGATTGCCAGCAGTCTCCCCGTGGGTATCTTACAAGGCAATCCCTTTGTTAGCCGCGCTGCTCTTCAGCAGTACAGCTGTAATGCACATTGCACAGTACAGAGCTTCCCCTCTTCTGGGCTTGTAACTGAATCCTTCTTGGCCACTGCCCAGCCATGGCTGCCAGCCAAATCTCTCATCTTCCAGAACAAAGTCACCTCTCACCTTGCAGCACCCAGCCATTAGCCAGGCCGTGTCCTCTGATGTCACCAGAAACTGCCCACAGTTATGGAAGCTGAAAATATGTTTTGTGTTTATTGATTTGTAGCATTCGGAGCAGTGACTTCTCCTGTGTGCTGTGTGCCGATGGGCGGCAGGAGAGATACGGGTGTAATCATTGCGTGGAAATAAGAGTGTCTGTGTTTTTATTTGTGTGTGTGTAACAATTTGCATCTTTTATTAATTATGGCTGTGCAGATCTTATTTCGCCCCAACATCCAAAGATTTAATAATTGGCAGTGGGAACGTTTTACAGAAAGAAGTAATTATAAGTTATAACCCGCGCTGTGGATGTGTTCCATTAGCGGAATCTTCTTATCTGTGTTTGATTGTTGTAAATTGCACATTTCTGGGCCATGGGCCAGGGAGAAAAACTGTCAGTTATTATGATAAAGGACAGGACCATCTATATTTGTAGTGTTATTAACCTTTTTCTTTATTTCCTCCAAGCAAGCAGCGGAGTGGTGGGATTTCAACCACCCAACTTCAGCCGATAGGATAAATGTCTGCTACTTAGGGGGCGCTCTGCTGTAGTTTATATAGACCCCCCCCCCTCCCCTTCCCCCTCACATTTATAAGAATGTAGCCTGATAATTCATTAATAGTGACGTCACTAAGGTTTAAGGAACGCTTTCCTAGCAAATTGAATTTTAAATGTTTTTGTTCACCCCACAAAATGTTTTTCCTCTGTACGTAGGCGACTGTTCCCCCTTTAGTCGTTTTTAAGCTAGTTTATAGTGAAATATTTGTTTAATAATGTCAAACGCATCCTCTGGGTCTTGTATTTTTCATTAACATTGCAATCAGTATGGCAGGTTCCACTCATAAGAATAAATATACAGATTATTTAGGTTTCCCGTTCAAGTCAGCACACCATTTCATTAATACAGAAGGGTAATACATACCCCTCTTTTCTTTAATCCAGGGGGAAATGGCAGGAATTGGAGAGACTGGGCTACCTCCTACCTCTGTATTAGCATGGTTACTCTTTGCAGTGTTTCCTTTGCTTGTTTGATATTAATATTTCCTTTTTTCTTTTCTATTTTTCTTTTTTTTTCCAGTTGACATGGACGATGAAGATGGCCGATGTTTGTTAGATGTAATTTGGTGAGTATGGGTAAAAAAAGCGTCCGGTCTGAGAAAAACTCTAACCTGTCTCAAATTATTCCTGAAATTCCGTCCTTTCTAAAGCTGGATACCCTCTGCAGAAAATGATTGCAGATGTGATATGGGTAGCGATTTTACCAATGATTGTAAGTCCCGATGATCATGCCGATTCACGCGTACACGATCTGTACTCTTCATCTGGTCATAATCATCTGTTGAAAAGATAATGACTTTGTAAATTCTCTGGAGATCTTCAGAATTTGCCCGACATCGTTGATCGTGATTTTTAGTCTGCTTATAAAATCAATTCAAACGATACGATGTGCTTGGGTGCGATAAAACATGATGGTGGGAGAGTACACACTAATGCTATATCTTAACAAGCGGTCGTTTACCGTGTGATCAGCGTGATAATTTGATGAAAAACCTGTAGTGTGTACCTAGCTTAAGAATTGGCAAGACTCTTCCCAACAACCAAATGCTTTAATATGGCACTCAAAGCTGTATTTGATTTAGAATGTTCTGTAACTGTACAAAAGAAACATACTTTTGAGAAAGATCATTTGATATTGGTAAGCTGATGGCGGGAGAGCCCTGAAAAATAGAGAATGACCCCTCTTGTACATGTGCTCATTCTGGTGGGCACCCAAGGCACTCTGGGTAATTATACACCCTCCAGTCACTAGCGTGACCTCTGGCGCAGATTGAAGGACCCTGGAGCTTGTGGTGAGTTTGGGGGGCATTACCACTATTATATTTTGGGGTGGGAAAATTCATTGGGGCCCACCTAATTGAAATGTAGTATTAAATGTAGCTGTGTTCGGGTTATTGATTTAAGATTCTAACCAGTGATTTATCCCTCTTGCAGTGACCCCCAAGCGCTTAATGACTTTTTACATGGATCAGACAAGGTGAGTGCAAGAAAAACCCCTTTTGCTACTGCACAGCAATGTGTAAAGGCTTATTATAGATTGTGGTGTTGGCTATATTACACATTGCTCCAAAAAAATTCTGCTATCAGCACCGGCCTTGTAGAGTCTAGTAGTGGTTGAACACTGTAGCAATAGCGTTGTACAAAAACATACTGCTCCGTCTTTAATGTGTGTTGTGGCAGATTTGTTCTGCCTTTAGTATGTGTTCTTGGTGCGATTCCTATGTTCCTTCAATACAGATTTTGTGGATTAGTAGACACAGATTAACGTTGAAAATTAAACTCCGTTGAACGGATCTAAAATACAGTGCTCCCACCTTACACATATATGACCTGTTTTAGTTTACAATCTTGTTGTCATTGTTCTGCTTATTTAAAGTAGTGTTTACCACTTGTCTGTATGTTACGGTACCCTTAAAGGAGTTGTCGCTTGATAAATATACCCCTATGTTTTGGAAATGTGCCCTGTGAAGCAACTTGGATTTGGGGAACTTTTATATCAGGTCAGAGTTAGTGAACTTGTATCTCTGCAGCTGTGGTTGATCTACACCCCAGCTACAGACTGGCACAGCATGCTGGGTCTTGTAGTTCCGCCCCAGGATTACAGTCACTGGTTACTTCCGTTTTAATCTCGGTAATCCCTGTTCGTACAGCATGATGAAAGCAGACACATGTTTAATGTTGGGACACTACCTGTGTATCGTCAGTAATATACAATATATTTTTAAACTTCTATAGATTGATGGAGAGGATCTGCTGGATAATACAGGAGACGCAGCGAGTGCCTTCTTTGTGGGCACTGGGGTAATGGCTTTTACTTGACTCTATAGCTTATATACTTTAGTTGTTGTCACACTTAGTGTGCTTGTCAAGCATGTCTTAAATACTCTAGTTGTGCTATTAATGATAGAATAAGCCTAATTGCATGTAAGTAATGAGCACATTATCAGCTATTAACCTTTGCCCCCTCTCTCTGTGTCGTGCCTTATTCAATTAGACAGCAGAGCGCTGGAAAGAAAAGATCCTCAATAGGTCAAGTTTTTTGCAAATCGTTTATTGATAAAAATATATGCACTTGCAAACCACAGGGTAAATTAGACATGTACCGAGTTAACCCTTTCTGTTGATGTCCTCCCATCTGGGCGTGTCGGGGGTCAACCTTCTCCTACAGGAAATGGGAAACACTTTCTATGGTTCAGGAAGTGCTGAAACAATTTAGTCTTCTCTAAATTGCCAGTAGAAGGTGGTTCGCTCGGAAACGTGTAGCAGGGAAGACACAGATGAAAGGGTTAACTCATTACATGCCTAATTGACGTTGTTGTTTTTTTTTTAAGTGCTCATGTTATATTTTTAGCAATAAATTATTGGGGTTAATTCCACGCTGGCAGCAGTAGCTACTGCATTCATTCTATCGGGGCTATGAGACTGCGCTCTCCTTCCCCTGTCTGGAGTATTAGAAAAAAAGTTGTTTGTATGGGCAGAAGTTTGTGTGACCTTACTCCCATGTGATCATCAACAGCCAATGTACTTGAGAGCCGGCAGCTTGATGATGTCACAGAATGTTTCTCAAGAGCACACTGAGCATGCTCCTGCCAGTACATAGGCAGGTCACACTGGCATTAAAACTGTACTAAAGATTTTACTACAGTGCCTCTCCCCCTTAGCCAGAGCATTGGTGCTGCTCCTTGCAGCCATTGTAAAACCATTGGCGGGGGGCAATCGTAAGCCACAATCAAGAGACCAGGTGCTCTTTCCCCTCCACCGTTATTTAAAGTAGATTGATTTAGTGGTAGAGGCTCAGGAATAATGGGCTGCACATAGCCACACAAGCGGATCCAGGTAGTAGTGCAGCTTTAATACTCAGAAATAGGCATAGCCCACAGCAGATGGCTAGCCTCATGCAGCATGCCTATAGAGGTGATCATAGAACAAACTGTATAGCTGTAACCCAGTATGTTTAGTTAGATGTTGTCAAGATATGTGCCACTGTGTATAAATGACAACTACTCTTTTTAAATGGTGCAGATATAAATATAAAATTGTGCTCGATTGACAGCTGCGAATGAAACAGAAGTTTGTGTGATTACAAAGACTTCTATTTAGCAAACTGTTGCAACATATCAGCAGAGAAACTCTGTACAAGCAGCACAACTTTACAGGGTAGTACGACAGGAGCTTTCTTGTTAATTAGTTTGAGGATTCATAAAAATGTATTTTAGGCATTTCACAAAATGTAAAAAAAAAATGTTTTTGGGGCTGAAACGGTTTTGTAACATGTTCTTTATTAATGTTTCTTTAGCTTCATGTTCAGGAAACTCCGGGGAACCATTTAACTACAGAACCAAACCCCCCAACTGGTGGAGTAGACTTGGACTTTTTGGCAGATGACATCCTCGGATCTCCATCCGGCGGCGGTGCCAACTCTGACCAGCCCTGTGACATTCTACAGCAGAGCCTGCAGGAGGCCAACATCACAGAACAGACTCTTGAAGCAGAGGCAGAACTGGACTTGGGTTCCTTCCAGCTCCCCAATCTGCAGCCCGTTGTGCCGGCTGCTCCAGATGGTACCCCCCAGATATTTTCAGGAGGAGCGGACCTCATTGGACTGCAGCAGCCGGCAGTGCTGACACACCAAGCACTAGTCCAACAGTCTGTGGGAGCAGACGTGGTCAACAAGGCCATCAGTGTACAGCCCTTTATCCAACAAGTTGGCCTCGGTAATGTTACAATTCAGCCACTCTCCAACCTTCCGGGATTGCCTAATGGCAGTCCTGGGGGGGCATTGGGCATCGGGCAAATACAAGTGGTGGGACAGCAAGTGATGGCCATCAACCAGCCTACTCAACAGATTATTGCCAAGCAAGTGCAGCCAACACAGGTAGCCAATTTGCCAGTTGGCAGCTACCTGGCAGGTGCCACCCCAGAGCAGCAGCAGGTCACGTTAACGTCAAGCGGGGTGTCGCCACAGAATGCTGGGTTGGTCCTACAGAACAAAATTCCCACAGTGGCCACCACGCTGAACGGCAACTCCATGTTTGCCAGCGTGTCGGCGGCACAGTGCACGCAATCCCTAACCGTTACTTCCAGTCTGAACAGCCCGGTTATTATCCAGCGGACTCCAACCCCAATACAACCCAAACCGGCCGGCGTACTCCAGCAGAAGCTGTTCCAGATCTCGCCCAAACCGTATGCTCCCAACAACACCACGCTCACCATTCAGGCCGAGGCAGCCCTGCAGCAGCATCAGAAAGCGCAGCAGAATCTGACGTTTATGGCTGGCAAGCCCGGGCAGAACGTGGTCCTCTCCAGCTTTTCCCAGGGCCTCACTGCTAACATGTTCAAACAGCCTCCCCCACAGCAGCAGGCACTGGGGAAGCACATGAGCGTCCAGCTACTAAACCAAGGCAGCAGCATCGTCATCCCAGCCCAGCATGCCCAGGCTATGCTGCAGGGGCAGAACCAGTTCCTCTTGCCAGGAGGATCAACCGTCCAGCAGCTTTCTGCACTGCAGGCCAACATGGGTGGCCAGATCTTAACTACTTCCCACCCCAGCGGACACATTATCGCCAGTCAAGGTCCAGGTGGCCAATTACTCAATCAGGCCCTGCCTGCCCAAATACTTACCAATCAGAACCTTGCAAGCCAGCTGAACTTGGGGCAGGTCCTCACGTCTCAGAACGCACATGGCACAGCTCATATACTGTCCGGGCCCATACAGTTGCAGGCAGGACAGGTTGGTCAGCCCACATTGTTCCAGATGCCAGTGTCCCTGGCAAGTAGTCTTAGCACCCAAAGTCAGCCTGCAGTAACCACATCTCTGAACCATGCAGGGCAGACGGTCATACAAGGAGTGACATTGCCCAATCAGGTGGCCATGTTCAACCCCCCTGATGGCCTTGGTCAAGCAGTAAGCATCCAGCAGGCCTCAGCAAGGAGCAGCCAGAGCCCGGGGATTGTGCAGCAAGGGGCCAACCTGATGTCTAGCACAGAGCAAACCTCCATCCTGACCGTCCAAACCACACAGCAGCCATCGCAAGGACAAGCCCAGCTCCAGTTGAATGTACAGCAGCAGCCTTTAGCACCTCCGCTTCCTCAACAGGCAATGTCCCGGCCCAGTCTCGCTCCCAGTCCAGACAAAATTATCCTTAGCCAAGCGACTCCAGGAAATATCATAAGTGCGGAGTCGATGCAGATGTTCCTCCAGCAGGTACGTGTCTCTCTGTACACATTACTGTTCCTAATGGTGGTTCATGTTGGCAAACACAACCTGGAGCGTATTAAACCTGGTATTAATAGAGAGTATTGTCTTGAAAGTATTAACTGTCACATTTACAGGACAGTATGGAAGGACATATGACCCTGCAACTACTCTAGAGCAGGGGTGTCCAACCTTTTATCTTCCCTGGGCCACATTGGCAGACGTCGAGTTGGTTTGGGCCGCACATAAGATACACTAACAATAACGATAGCTGATCATCCAAAAAACCATAGAAAACATAGTTAATAAATATATATATATATATATATATATATATATATATATATATATATATATATATATATATATATATATATATATATATATATATACTTACCTTTCAATCGCCCTGTTCAAAAAATCCTCACTAGTTATTATACTATAATCACTTTTTGTAATGTTTCGATGCAATATCAATAAAGTGCATTTAAGCCAGGCATTGTATATCAGGGTGCCCTGCCCAGGCCTGCGGTACCTGACATATATATCACTGTGACCCCAAATTGTGACCTGTTTTGCTAATTACACCACTATGTTAGTTAAGGGATAACAACTTATAATGGGCCAAAGAGAATAATATATAATACCCCATTAGTATTACAAGTAGAAGTATGTAGCAGGGAGATAAGGTCCATGATGCTCCAGGACCAGGTGACTTTTATTCACTGGTCAGCGTCCCTTGAAATAATAAAAACAATCCCCCTTAACTTACCTTTTAATCGGCTTGTTCGCCTGTCCTCTTCTCTTCTTTTCTCCAATTCTGTGCTGCTGATTGTTCTTCTCGCGCGGGTGACTCCTCTGTGCTGCGCTCCGCAATGGATGTTGGGCGTGATGACATCACGCCCGACATTCACTGCGAGCACCGCACAGAGGAGGAGACAAGGGAGGGAGCCGGAGTACCAGCTGACGTGACCGTGTGACCGCAAGGTAAGTATTTTCTTTTCTTTTTTTTTGCAGGATTTTTTTTCCCCATTAACAGTGCTGCCCCCTTGCCCCAACCAAAACTCCTTCTGGGCCACATTTACAGGCGTGGTGGGCCGCGGGTTGGACAACCCTGCTCTAGAGCAATGACATGGTCACATGTCCTTCCATACTGTACTCTAGAGCAGGGTCACATGTCCTTCCATACTGTACTCTAGAGCAGGGTCACATGTCCTTCCATACTGTACTCTAGAGCAGGGTCACATGTCCTTCCATACTGTACTCTAGAGCAGGGTCACATGTCCTTCCATACTGTACTCTAGAGCAGGGTCACATGTCCTTCCATACTATGCTCTAGAGCAGGGTCACATGTCCTTCCATACTGTACTCTAGAGCAGGGTCACATGTCCTTCCATACTGTACTCTAGAGCAGGGTCACATGTCCTTCCATACTGTACTCTAGAGCAGGGTCACATGTCCTTCCATACTGTACTCTAGAGCAGGGTCATATGTCCTTCCATACTATGCTCTAGAGTGTTCATCATCACCATTTATTTATATAGCGCCACTAATTCCACAGCGCTGTACAGAGAACTCGCTCCCATGAGTCCCTGCCCCATTGGAACTTACAGTCTAAATTCCCTAACACACTCACACTGTCCACTGCTCTAGAGGACAGCAGGGAGTTTCCACCATCAGACAACTTTAATTTATTGGTGTGCACATAATACAGTATCCTATATTCTGCACAGCCCACAAGCCTCATGCATTTCATCATCACCATTTATTTATATAGCGCCACTAATTCCGCAGCGCTGTACAGAGAACTCATTCACATCAGTCCCTGCCCCATTGGAGCTTACAGTCTAAATTCCCTAACACACACACACAGAGACTAGGGTCAATTTGATAGAAGCCAATTAACCTACTAGTATGTTTTTGGAGTGTGGGAGGAAACCAGAGCACCCAGAGGAAACCCATAGAGTAAAAAAACAATTAAAAATCTTAACAACTAAGTTACGTGTGTGCATGAATACATCTAAAAATCATTTAATTGAGCGTGCTACTATAAACAAGTTATTTTAAGTCTATAATTACTACAGTGTTCAAAAGACTGGATATGCAATCAAAATTATATAATGTCCATCTCCATATCATTCTTAGCCATAGAAGGAGTGCCCCCAATCATTGTAGATGAGTTCACTGATTCACAATGTGGATGTAGTGACCACATGTGAAATGATAATACACAAACAACCATTTCTTTTATTTGAATATATTTCCATTAATTCACCGTATATGACCCATGCAATTGTAATTTTATATCATCATCCGCTATATATATATAGATAGATATAGATATATATATATATATAGATATATAGATATATATAATATATTTTCCCCTAATTCCGCAGCGCTGTACAGAGAACTCGCATCAGTCCCTGCCCCATTAGAGCTTACAGTCTAAATTCCCTAACACACAGAGAACAAGAGAGACTACGGTCAAATTAATATAAGCCAATGAACCTACTAGTGGTATGTTTTTGGAGTTTATATGTTATGTTAGAATATATAGGTCATACCGAAGTGTGTTCCTCTAAATACTAAGAGCTCATTGTGTACAGTGGTGTTGTGTACACAAAATGCCACTCACAGTCGTTCCTCATTCCCTACCTTCCCCCAGCACAGGCTACTCCAGCAACTCTGAGTTCTCCGGGCTTGATACTGCACAGGTGGAATCCTCCAGTCTATGGGACGTTCAGCGTATATGTAATAACTTGTGGTCGTATACAATCGCTCCTTGATGTAGTCAAACACCACACCAACATCAGGATAGAATAGTAGCCTGCGCATGTGTCATCTGTGCACGCCTTCCTACAACTTTTACTAAATACATCACTACCCCCCTCCCCTTGTTTCCCTCTGTGCTTTTCAGTTAAAACTTTTATATAAGCTAAACAGCATGGTAGATTATCATTGCCCTTGGATGTGACACAAAACTGCTCCGTAGATAAAGTTGTATCCAATGCACAGAGCTGAACCCTGTCTTATCCAATAGCCACACAAATAAACAACTCTGCCTGTGTCCATGTAAAGGCTTTGTTGAAAAATTCAGGTGTCCTAAAGATGAATCGCTGCGTTTAGTAAAATCCAATAAATGTAGTTCTCTGAAGGTGGAAAACGTAAATATTGTGTAACCTACCATACAGTATGGTGGGATGAAAGTAAAAACCATATCGGTTAGAATAGTGTATGGAAGGTGATCACTGTTAAGAGTCCAATATGCTGGGGAAGTGTATACCTTGTCACTACCCCTCACAGCTAGGGTTTAAAGCTGGATGGGGGTATTAAACCTTACAAGAAGAGTCCACCGGGAGAATAGCAGCAAAGGAAGACGTTATACATCAGACTCTGTATGAGACAATATCGAAGACGTCTCCGTATCAGTAGCTGTGAAGCACCGTCACACTGAATGTCTCCCTCTAGTGGCCAGAATGTAGAACTCCACATGGAGAGAATCTTGCCATCCAGTGTATAGCACTGCGTCCATTGTGAATGGCACGGGATGCACAAATACACATACCACACATGCATATACTGATCTGAGCTCCATGTTACTGTCACTAGCTGTCATAAGACATGAATAAATGAAGTGTTGTATGAGTGAGTGTTTAACAGAAGGTTGCCGGTGTTGGCCATTGCAGAAGGAACAGCAGCAGCAATTTTACGAAGCCGCATTGAAATCGCAGCAGGAAAGCAGCCTGGTTCAAACCTCTGTGGCTCCACAGCTCCTTATGCCAATCTACAGCATAGCCGCCTCTGGCAGCACTTTCAGCAGCAGCACCGCCAGCAGCAGTAGCGTGCCCGCCTCCGTCATAGTGAGCAGCAGTGCCGGCTCCGCAGCCCAACCCAACCGTGAACTGGCCCAGAACCATGCCACAGCACCGGAATCCAAAGGACACTTACCTCATTTCCCTGCCAGCCAGTCTCAGCAGGCTATGTCCTGCCAGGTAGCCACTCCGTCTGCTTTCACCTGAATCCTTTCTATGGCTCCCCTTCTAATACTCTATCCCATAACCTGTGGTGGCAAAGTTCCTCTACTTCACTTTACTATGCCAACTCCGTGCAGTGCCGCACCACCTAGTCAGCTTCCGTTCACCCCAAGAAGATCTAGCGCAGGCCTGACCAACCTGTGGCTCTCCAGGTGCTGCAAAGCTACAAGTTCCAGCATGCCCTGCCAGTTATTTTTCTGACCATCTACTAACAAAGCATGCTGGGGCTTGTAGTTTCACAACGCACGGAGAGCCACAGGTTGGTAAAGCCTAATCTAGCACAAAGACACTATTTTCTAAGCTTTCCATACCTTGATCCGTTTTAGAATTAGTGGCATCTCGCTGCTTGAGAGGCTTAATAATATATTGTGTAGTTCCCCATATCACCTCTATTACCACTGAGCACAGTTGCAGTATTTGAGAATGACTTGTGCTGTATAAACAGGGAGTTCAAAGTCCCTTTTCCTGAATGATGTTTATTGAAGTTTTTCTTTCTACAACAACATTCCCGGCCCCAGCTTTCTGCTTGCTGCAGATAAAGGTCTAGAAAGGAGGTTACACAGGATTAGTGTCACAAAGCTGCACGTATTATAAAATGATGTCACTCCAACATAGACAGTACTATCACACTGAATTCAGAACCATATTTTAATGGTTAAGCCTAGTGTCCAGTGTCATTACATTGCTTTAGTGATGCAGGCTCCTTGATCTATCTGGCATCACTCAATGATTGAGCTGCAATAATGTGACTAATCTCCCCCCTCCCCCGCATTGGTAAATATAACCATTATAGGAGACTACACCATTAGCTGTAACTACACAAAGCACTTGCACGGCGGCCAGCATCTTAGCGTCTCTACCTCTCCTCTGGTGGCTCTTGCTTGCACATCATTTTGTATTGTTACTAATTTCTTCCCTTTCCCCCCCAATCGCTGCTGCTGTTCTCTGGTTACTTTCATCCTGACCCTCTCCCCTCTTCCCCACTCTGCTTCAGTGTTCTTATAACCTGCTGATTCTCTCCCCGTATCCTGTGTGGTTTATGCTCTGGTGGGAGGAACTTGCAGTATAGCGGGAATAGTGTGACTTACTATAAGAAATAGATTGACTCTTACTAACCTCACTTGTTTAAGGGCCACTAAATGTAAAATCCAAGTTGATCCAATATGAAAAAGTATCTTGAAACATTGCTGCTTAGTAAAGTCTGTACAGTACATTTTTAGCCGGTTACAAGATATTGTTTGGTTATTATTCTGTCTGCTTGCACTGGTCTTCACCCTCTGGCTGGAGACTTTGTCTGCCCTGATATATATTTACTGCAGATGCTCCAATACTGGTCTGTAAGTGACAGCCTAATCTTCTTTTGATGGACAGCATTCATTCATGGTCACCTGACATTACTCTTTAGCATTGAGCTTGAGTGACATCATGATGACCTCACCAGGGATTACCTGATGGGTGTAGAGGAGATGAGATTGGATCACACACTTTTCCATGAGTGTTACTCTCTCTTATGAAAATGTGTGTATGTCACACAGAATGAGTCACTCTAATCCTTGTCTGAAATACTTGTTTTCTTATTCCCAGCCCACTCGGATTTCTTCCCTGCAAAGGGTTAGTGGTATAGTATAAGGGGGGAAGCATTTTAACTAAAATATGCACCTCATCTTAAGACTTATAACTGTGTCAGGCCAAGTATATTTGTATACACATTTGGTGTCCCCCATCAGAGAACTGGTCCGTTTAAAATTTTAGGGTGAAATGTGGGGGTTTGTAACTAAACTAATGATGGGACAATTGTTTCGGACAAGTCCTAGAAATAAGCTTTTTGCACAAATGCGAAATCCTTTCTGAAATATATTTGAATCCAGAAATAAAGACTTTCTTTTCCGCGTTCTATAAAGCAACTTGCATTTTAATTTAGTGGCACCTTAGGACGTCGGAAGCAAAACCAGATCTTTTGTGTAGAGGAAGTCCTGGTCAGACCTGTCATTATGTGCTGGTGGGTACTGGTGCTATGACAGTCTCTTGTTTACTCTGATAGTTCCTTGTGTAACTTAGTTCAGCCTAGATAAGGATGTGCTAAAATAAGTTTAGAACATGGAAATATTGTGAGCAAATATTTGATCTAGATCTGATCAGTTTTGGAACAAGTCAGATAAGTGGATCCAGTTTGTATGCTCTGTATCTCTACTACAGAGTGCTCGAGAGGAGGGGGGGAGGTGTTTTACAAAACCTTGTGTGATATACCTGGTGTATTCCTTATTTAACTATGTCCGTCATTTGTTGTTTTCTCCTGTAGATTCCTACCGGACAACAGAAGCTTCCAGGAGCCTCACCTTCCCACACACTACCTCACCCTCCGAGCCCACAGCTGCAGGTGTCCGCTTCCCACCACCCACAGATGCAGTCCCCCCACCAGTCGCGTCCTCCTTCCCAGCCACAACCTCTATCTCGGCCTCCGTCTCGTCCTCATTCTCGGCCTCCATCCCAGCCTCAGAGTATCCCACGTCCTCCTTCCGAGCCACTCTCCCGCTCCTGTACTCCTCAGATGCCAAATCTTTTTGTCATCCAGAACCAAATCTCCTCCTCCCCTCATGGTTCTTCCCAGCACCCTCTACGTCCTCCTTCTCAGCCTCAGGTACAGACGTCTTTTCCACCTCACCAGCCACTCTCCAGCGATATCCCACAAACCCTGTCATCCCCTCAGCAACACATTCAGCTCCAGGTACAGCTGGGCTCCACCCAGCCTGAGATTCGGACGGGGGGCTCTGTTTCTATGCAGGCCACCCCACCCTCTTCAGACTCCCAGGTGCATTCATTCCCAGTGCAGTTTCAGGCTCAAACCCCCATTAAACCCCAGACCTCTACGCAGTCCCTGCACCTAACACCTGAACAACAGCGTACCTTCCAGATGACCCCCAGCCAATTCCAGGCTTTGACGTTGTCCAACACTCTGCCACAGCAAAAACAGCTATTGGAAAGATACCAACAGGTGAGAGCAGTGTATTAGGCGTAATAATGCAGCCAGATGTTTAGATATCTTGTACTTGTGCTTATTTGAGTCTCCCTGTTTGTGTTCAGTACAGCTGCCCCCTCTGAGAAACCTTTTCTGATATGACTTAAATTTACTACTGGTCTTCCTTGTAATCTAGATGCAGCAGGGCCTGATGTTGCCATCCCAGCAGCCACAAGGGGGCGCACAGACATCCCCAGCTCTTGGCTCTCAGTACAGCGGTCAGACGTCTTCAGTGTTGATCGGTGGACAGGGGCAGTCGGTGCCCACCCAAGCACCCTTGCACGGGCACTCTCCTGGCCAGGTGCTGGTCCAGCCAATGCCTGGGGCACACAGCGATCTGTCAAAGGTGCAAGGAGGGAGCATCAACCAGGCAACTCAACTATCAACACTAATTCAGCAGCAGCAGCAGCAACAACAAGCCTCCGTTTTAGTGAAGAGTTCAGGTGAGAGAACTGCGGCTGTCGCTGTAATCACTACCCTGATTTCAGAAGGAACTTGTGCCCGAATTATAGGAAGAGCTGTTGTACCTCATTATGTTGTTTACTAAAGTATTAATGGCAGTACTCATTATCTTGTGCTTGCCCAGGCATGCTGGGACTTATAGTTCCACACCGCCTGGTTGTCCACCTCTACATAGAAACATGTATACATACGGCAGACCTATATTCTCACATTACTCATACACTGATTCATTAAGAGATGGTTACTTAGGTTATAAAGTTATCTGATCTTTAATCATCCCATCCTCTCCCTGCTTCAAGTAGCATCTCACCGTGTCTGCTCTTCACAGGCTCTGCGGCTTCTTCTGGGCCCCAAGACCCAAATATTTACCCTGGTACAGCCGTGAAAACCCCTGGGGTGCAGGGGAAACCCATGAACGCTGTTCCAATGCAGACGCAGGTAAGATGTCCCCCAACCATTCTCTGATTTGCAATTTGTTGTTAACTTTTTTTGGTGGCAAAATTGGAATATATATATATATATATTTTCCAAACTGCTTGTGCGGTGTTGGTATTTCTTTACAGCAGCACAATGTTTTTAAGGAGACAAGTGCACTGATCTTTGGGGGGTATTGACCTGATCACTTGTGTGATTGTTAGTGAGGACAGGACTGTAGGTGACAGGGGCAGTGCTGTGATGTGAGGGGAATGACGACCAGCAGGAAGAGACACATTAGGATTATATACAGAAAGTTACAGGTACCTCCCAGCAGCACTAAGTGGAGATATGAGATTCCTGTCAAACTGATGTAAGAAGTTCAAACGTCCAGCTCTGTTACTTTGTTGCAACGCTCTACAAAACCCATTATGCTGTAGAGAAGCCGCTGGAAATTATGACATTATTTATTTTAGCCATAAGGCCGGTTAACCAGTGGCGTTGAGTGCAAACGATTTTTAATACGTGATTCACATGTGGTGTACTTGCTGGGCAGGTTTGTGGAGGCTCCCAGAATACATGTGGCATTGAGCTTTCCTATTCATTTATATGCAGAAACTCCATTGAAATGACTGGGAAAAGCTTTGTAAATTAAAAATATATGAAATAGCCATCAATTAACTTTTTAAGTGCAGTGACATGCTTTCAATTTACTGAAATAAGACAAATGGCACAAACACTGCACCACAACGCTAGTACAGACACAGGTAGGAACGTTTATGAATGAACGGTTATGGACATACAGAATGAGTTTCAGTCCTAAATACATTTGGATTATAAACGCACTCAGACAGAGTTTAACCACCAATGGGGAACCAGCCTCAGGCAGCGCAATAAATAAGATTATTTCCAGATCTTCTTGCTATCAATTGTGAATATATAAATATAATTTATTTTATTTATTTACTAGATCTCTCATTTATTACTGAGCTTCGGACAATGAGGCCGTACACTTTCTATTAATACTTTAATAAAAATGGTCATGGCAGTGGGTGTTCATTAGAAGAATAAGCGGCACCACAAGACTCACTCTCTCTGTAATGTAACGATGACAGACACACAACAATGGTTTTATATGCAAAAAGCGTCTTTTCTATGAAATCCATCAATGACCTGCAGTGCGAAAATAAGATAAAACAATGGTGGCAAATGATAAAAGGTGTTCACAATAACAAGCAGGAGAAAGAGAGAAACAATAAACTTGTTTCTGTATTATTTTTATTGAGAGAGGCTATTTATCTTTCATCATGGGGGTGGGTAGAATTGATCTTTCCGAGTCCAGGTTTTCCATCATGGAGAGTCTCCTATTTGGGACATAGCTGGTTGAGTAGGGAAAGTGGCCAGTTTTTGAGCTTTGTTTTTATTACTGAATATTGGGGTGTATGAAAGGCCTAGATCTCAGTGATTGGCTTGCAGTCTTCTATGTAACAGGAAACGTTTTTACAAAGTTGCAGTGGAAAGTTGGGCACTTATGATATAGAATTGGGCAATTGGCTACAATATCGCTGCATGAGTGTCCCCAAAAGAGACTTCACTGCCAATAATCCAATAATAGTGCCATAGAGTAAAGATCTCGACCAGTTTGGCCACCATCCAAACGTGGGGCGGCAGTACCCGCCCAGACTTGAGATAACACAGAACATTATGTCTTTATGCTTAGGGTTACTCTTCTTCTTTCAGGGTAAATCGGGTGTGATCAGCTCCGTATCTGGTATCAATCTGGGGAAGGGCTCTATGCAGATCCAAGTCATTGGAAAGGGGATGCAGCAGATTGTACCCACTCCCCAGGTCCAGACTCAGCCACAGGTAAACGACCCCCTCCTAAGCCCTGTGTATGTTGTAGCTGGAATCGGGAATAAACATTGACCTTATGTGTTATTGAACAGTTGCAAAAGGCAAAGTGAAATTTCAAAGGCAAAACGACTATATTTGTAAGATCTATATTTTCCTCCTGTAGGTCGGCTTTCCGCAGCTTACCGTACTGTCAGTGCCATGTCCGTTTGTCCCTATTAACACTTTTGTTTTCTGTTATTCTTTAGTTTGAAAGTAAATTTGGAGCACTGAAAAAACTTCAAACACTACAGCCCAGCAAGGAAGCCTGGTGAGGACACAGTGTGGGGTTGTAGAGTAACCTGTCCGTGCATAGACTGTGTTAGTCAGTCATAGGGATCGTTCATCCCTACGCTTTCACAAACAATTTGAGCTCAATTAGGGAATGCAAAAGAGTACGCTGGGGTTACCTGGGGCAGAATGTAGGCCAGATTAAATAGACAGATTTCTACCTGGGATTTCCTTATTAGGTATCTGATCCCTTTGAAAGCAGTGGAATCTTTGGACTGGCAAGTCCATTGGGAAATTGACACTGTTGACAATAGTGTTCTGTGACACTGCCCTTGTATCCTGCATGGGGTTGAAGAAGGATTATTATTGTCATTGATGTGTAAGAAATCACATTGTTCAGCAGTGGCGGACAGTGGGGAACACAGCGAATAGATAAACATACAAGGTAGACATAATAATTGCAGATGTAAAGACCAAGGGTAGGGAGGGCCCCGCTCACAGGAGAGCTCACATTGTAGAGATCTAGCTTAGTGTAATAGAGTGTAGGGAAATGGGATTGGACACAGGCAGAAGATCTAGCACAGTGGGTAGGATTGGACAGTAATGAGAGATTCAACACCTGGAGATCAGGTAATAGAGATGTAATGCAGGAAGATAGGACTGGACAGTAGATGGGGAGATCTAGCAGAGGTGTGTACGTGTCAGGCTCGGGGTCTGGTTGTTAGGTGCCTATAATGTGAGGGAATAACCCCGATCCCTGATTTGTGAGAAGTAGTGCGGTGAATGGTCTTGGACACCAGTGGCAGATGTCAGTCATTATTATTATTAATATTTATTTATAAGGCGCCACAAGGCATCCGCAGCGCCGTACAGAGACAAACAAAATCACAATACAATGGGAGACAGCACAGTACAGTAAACACAGCAACTCAGTACGCTCAATGCACAGCTAGAGAGGGCGGGGAAGGGGGAGGGAGGATCCGCAAACGACGGGGCTAATTGTCATTGGTCAATTGTCATAGTCATTGGGTTAATGCCTCACACTGGGGAACAGGGGAAACGCAACATTTACATCCCTATACCTATTACTTTCCTCTTCTTTCCATAGTTTCCTGGAACAGTTACATAAGCACCAGGGCTCCGTTCTGCACCCAGATTACAAATCTTCCTTTCACTCATTTGAAGATGCCCTGCACCGGCTTCTCCCGTACCACGTCTACCAAGGCCTGCTGCCCAACACACAGGACCTGAGGAAGGGTGAGGATGTTTACCAATCATCTCCTAGTTCCCTGTCACTAGATTCATAGTAATTTCAGTATGTGTGTGATCCACACCTGAAGTCCATTATGCTTTTACCTCTTTGCCCCCGTAGTGGATGACGAGTTTGAGACTGTATCGACCCAACTCCTGAAGCGCACCCAGGCCATGCTGAACAAGTACCGCTTGCTGCTTTTGGAAGAGTCCAGGGTGAGAGACAGAACAATTGGCTTTGTTTCCGGGACTCGCAAACCATACAAAGGCTTTCTGTATGGAGAGTGCAAATGTTGATTTTGCATAATTGATATTCCACTGACACCTAAGACACTTTACATAGATCACTTACATATTACTTCCTATTTAGGATATATTGTACTTATTTGTAATATTAAAGGTGGTGTATAAATAGCTACATGTTAATAAGTTACTCTCTCTATGGGTATGAGGTACGAAGGTGCGTCGTAGAGTAACTCATCATTACCTATCGGATTCCGACTTTCATTAATCTACTTGGCACTAGACTGATCAACGCTAATTACTGACTGGTTGTTAGGAGTTAATGCACTGCATGTTTGCACATATGTTAATATATAAACTTTCATTGTCCTTAACAGTCCTTCTAGATCTAGTATAGACTGACATACAGGAAATGTTTTAGTTCTACTTCTTTATATTAGGGAGTGAAGCACTAAATATATCCTGTGTTAGTTAGTATGTTCTTTTTGCCCGTGGTGTTCATATGTACTGACCTCATTCCCTTCCCCTGGTAGAGAGTGAGTCCTTCTGCAGAGATGGTGATGATTGACAGAATGTTCATCCAGGAGGAGAAAGTGGCGCTGTCCCTGGACCGACAGTTTGCAAAGGAGAGACCAGGTAACTACCACTTCTACCCCCCAAGTATTGTAATATTTATTTGGAAATGCACTGTTTTGCCACCAGTTCTTTGACCACTAGGTGGCAGAGTAGGATGTTAAAGTGTCTCTCTCAGTGTGTTAGTAGTGTATTGTAATGGGACATGCTTTTATAGTTACATATATAAATCTTTGGTAACTTTTTTTCTGCTCTTTCCTTTGCAGATGAATATGTATCTTCCTCCTCTTCACAGTCTCAAAACTTAGTCCCTTCCGTAGCCTCTGTTTCTTCCTCCCCTTGTCCCGCCCCTGCACCGGAGATCTTGAAGCCCACTGCAGTACAGACCTCCACACCAATACATCCTACCAAACTTGTGATCAAGCACAGTGGCGGGGGCTCTCCTTCTGTCACTTGGGCCAAGGCCTCACCGTCGCTCGATGCAGACGATGACGCGCTCCCTTCCCGAAGCAAACCTCCAATCAAGACTTACGAAGCCCGTAGCCGTATTGGGCTGAAGTTGAAGATCAAGCAAGAGGCAGGGCTAAGCAAGGTCATCCATAACACAGCCTTGGATCCTATTCATCAAAACCCTCCTCCACCACCTCCCCCGCCTGCCCCTCCGACAACTCCTGCCAGCACTGTCATCAAGACTATTAACCCAACTCCAGCTGCCACCACCACACCGACAGGACAGATGAATGGTACACTGGACCACTCATCACCCGCTGAAAAGAGGCCCCTGGCGACACACTGTCGGCTGCCTCTCCGCAAGACGTATCGGGAGAATGTAGATGCCTTTGTGACGGGTAAACCAGCAGACACCAGGTCAAAGGTGGAAACTCTGATGCAGTTACCAGTTATTGCACAGCCTATAAAGATGGAGGATGGATCGCGGAGTGTAATTACATCCCACAAGACACAAGGTGTTACCATGGCTGAGAGGGTGAAGAAAGAGGACGGCTCAAAACTGCTGTTCTATAGCAGGGGTGACGGTAAGCCCAACAAGATGGAGGAGACGACAGTGAGCATGAGGAGAGAGGTCAAGGATGGAGAGCCAGGCTTCTTCCAACGGGTGATCAAGACTGAGCCAATGGATAATGAGGCGGAGTTGAGCTGGGACATGCCTCTTCCTTCTGCCAAAAGGCTGAAGTCAGAACATTTTGATGTGGACAATGCCAGCTTTTCAAGTGACAGCCCCCAAGATGACACTCTGAATGAACACCTACAAAGTGCCATCGACAGCATACTTAATCTTCAGCAGCCCCAGAGTGGTGGAGGTCCCAATACTCTTTTGCGCTCCTCAGCCCAGCCTTCCTACCATCACTCCTCCTCTTCCTCTCCCTTTTCCTCCCCAGTCCACCGCACAGACTCGTACCTCACCCCCAACCACAATGGAGGCCTGGGGGCCAGGACGTTAAATAGATAACAACAGGGGGATTGGAAACTATTGAGCGAGCCGTGAGAACTAAATCAATGAATTGACTGGGGAGACAAGCGATCATGACAGGAGTAGGACATGAGATGCTGCAGTACTTGGGAGACAGGAGGGCACACATTTTTGGATTAAGCCTCAATTCTTTGTCCCATTTGTTCCCACTGCGTGACAAATGGATCTGTGGAAAGATTGTGTTGCTTCCCTGTTAAGAGAGCGTTGTATGATAGGAAAGTCTCATCGTGAGCCGGCTTTCTCCCCAGCCTCTGCAGACAAACCTTTCAAGGACGCATACAACCAGTGATCTGTTGCCTTCAAAACTTTATTTTTTGTTGTTTTCCCTATTACCTCCCTCCCATCTCTTTTCTCATCTCAACTTGAACTATCAAAAGAAAATAGACAAAAAAAACTTACGACCTTAAGGAAAAAAAAGACTGAAGGGACTAGAGAAGGGACTGGCTTCAAAACAAAGCGTATTAAAATTATTGTAATGATATTTCTTTAAGTTATTCAAGCATCAAGTCAGGGTTTTTTATGTTTTTGTGTTTTTTGTTTTTTTTTCTATTTGTTTTTTTTTTTTTGTTTGTTTTTTTTTTCCTTATCTGGGAAAATAGCAAATGAATGCACAGTGCACATCATGGGACAGTGCTATACATGAATTATTCACTTTTTTTGGATAAGGGGGGGGGTGGTAAATGTCCAAATAGGGTAATCTCTCCAGTTACTTAGAGTCTGGCTCGTACGTCTGCTCTGGATTGGGAAGTAGGAATCACTTTTGTATACACCGAATTTCGGAGCAGAATCGTATATAAATTCAACAAGGGGTGGACGGAGAACGTTATGGGGGAACGTAGTGCACAGGCGACTAGCAAACCTGATTTACAAGGTGGGCTTAGTGGTTTATCCTTTACAGGTAAAGCTCCCTAGGATGTCATTTGCACATCGATAAAGATGAACACTGTTAATCTGTATTCAATGTTTCCGTTACGGAAGTGTTTAAGTCGTATTATCTAATGACAACCCCTTAGCATGGTCATCATCAGGTGCTCTTTCCTGTCTCTCGAAAACCCCCATTTCAATGCCCACATTGGTATAGCACTAAATCAGAGCAAATGACATCTTTTTGTGACACATTTTCCGGTGGTCGGGATACAAGTTACACAGCTGGGACAGCACATTGTACCAAAATGGACCAATTACAGTAAAATAAAATGTCATTGGAAAGTAACACAAGTGTCGTTCAGCTGTCAAGGAGCTTTATGTTAAGAAATAAAAGCACTGTACACTAGAGAGGTTGGAGTCTTTTGCAGTAACATTAGCTTAGAACTCCGTAACCAAATTGCTACACTTCAGAACAGCCTCACTAAGACTCGTCACCCATCCAGACAGACGTACCCTTGAAATCTGCTCCCTATAGCTTGTCATCTTTTGCAAGTTTTGGTATTTATTTTATTTTGCAAACTTTAAAAAACCCATTACTCCCCCCCCTCATTTTCACCACCCCAATCCCCCAACCAACATTACGGTCTAAATATAGTACTATAAAAGAATTTCTACTGTATTTATAATGTAGAATGATTTTTTTAAAAGAATGATGTACATTTAGTACTTCTGTGTAAATTAAATTTGCTCCTCTTTTTAAAAACTGTATGATTTTTTTTTTTTTTTTTAAATGTTTAAAAATACAGAGTTTGAAAAGCTGCCAGCAGGAGGGCCGGTGTTTGTCAGACAGGAGGGCCGGTGTTTGTCAGACAGGAGGGCCGGTGTTTGTCAGACAGGAGGGCCGGTGTTTGTCAGACAGGAGGGCCGGTGTTTGTCAGACAGGAGGGCCGGTGTTTGTCAGACAGGAGGGCCGGTGTTTGTCAGACAGCAGGGCCGGTGTTTGTCAGACAGGAGGGCCGGTGTTTGTCAGACAGCAGGGCCGGTGTTTGTCAGACAGGAGGGCCGGTGTTTGTCAGACAGGAGGGCCGGTGTTTGTCAGACAGTAGGGCCGGTGTTTGTCAGACAGGAGGGCCGGTGTTTGTCAGACAGTAGGGCCGGTGTTTGTCAGACAGTAGGGCCGGTGTTTGTCAGACAGGAGGGCCGGTGTTTGTCAGACAGGAGGGCCGGTGTTTGTCAGACAGGAGGGCCGGTGTTTGTCAGACAGGAGGGCCGGTGTTTGTCAGACAGGAGGGCCGGTGTTTGTCAGACAGTAGGGCCGGTGTTTGTCAGACAGGAGGGCCGGTGTTTGTCAGACAGCAGGGCCGGTGTTTGTCAGACAGCAGGGCCGGTGTTTGTCAGACAGCAGGGCCGGTGTTTGTCAGACAGCAGGGCCGGTGTTTGTCAGACAGCAGGGCCGGTGTTTGTCAGACAGGAGGGCCGGTGTTTGTCAGACAGCAGGGCCGTGCATCCGTAAATGTAAGATGTTATTGGAAACTTAAGAAGACTTGTAGTAACAGATATGAGATTTAATTTTTAATATGGATAATAACATTTCAAGTCAAAGAAAGATTGGGCATTGAACGTCCTGGATGGAGACGGTGAACTTTGCATTAAGATTCCGTTGGGTAAGTCCGTGATTCTTGCCGGTGTTGGCTTCTGTGAAGGTGACGTCACGGCTCTCCTTGGCGACATGCAATCTGCAGCCACTGTCAATAACAGAAATAAGTCTGTAAAATGGACAGCTGGGGGATAAGTAGTATTTAGGGTCGTGGTTTACAGCAGACTAAATCTGTTTAGTAAAAGGTAAGTTTGATGTACACAACAGAGTTGCCGTCTCAGGCTTGTAAGCAACCGACACAAGAATCCATCTAACCGGTGCTCCTAGATGAAGACCACTTGGGGGACTGCCAGTTTCTTTCTAATATGATGTTTAGGACATTGACCAGTGTTTAAAGGAACATTATATTATTATTTAAAAAAAAAAAAAAAAATTGTCCGGAATACACCTAGACAGTAGGGTTTTTGTTGCAGAACTAAAATAAGCTATTTCCAATTTAATTGCTATATTTAGAGTAAAAGACGGTGACATATTCAGAATTATAACCGCGGAGACGGCACTGGTCATCTTTGGAGACTTTCAGACGATATGACCACTTTAACGTATAGTAATAGATGGAATGCTGCATGGAGGATGATGGGTCATGGGACAGATTTACCAGGGAAAGGAACCTCTAACGATGAATCAATTTGCAGAGATTTAAGCACTTTGCACAAACCTCTCTGTTAGTGTTAATTGTGGTGAAAACTGTGTATTAATAGCCATGTAGTCAAAATGTAATTTATTTATTTTTTTAATTGTTATTTATCTGAAAAATCTAATAAAATACCTGAGTGAAGGGAACGGGCAAAACAAGTGAAACAAAACATAGTGTAATTTCATAGAAACATAATCAGCATATTATTATCGGTATGCAAAATGGGGGGGAAATGAGTAAAGAAAGAAGAGAAAGGAAAGAATAGGAGGGAGAGGGAAGTCACTAGGCAGAGAGAAGAAAAGAGTAAAGATGATGAGAATCCAAGACCATACTAAACTTGGTAGTTAGGGCTCCAAGGACTTAAAAAGCTAGAGGGGGGGAGGCTCTGTGATAGTCAACATTTTATTTTCTTGCTCAACCCTAGGAACGAGGGATTTAGATATTAGACGTGACAGAAATTAAAATTAGCCGTCCAGCCATGATCACACGTGGAAAGGGTTATCAAGAGCTCCTGCCCTGTACATACATTGGAGGCAGCCATGTTATGGGCTGAACCAACATTCAGAGCCTCAGATTGGTCATGAGCTGCTTATATGGTATCGCTGATTCCTTTTCCCAGGCAGCACCAATATCCGGCCAATCAGTTTACTAGGAACTAGTGACCTCAGCACAGAGACACGGTATGATGTAGGTCATTAATAAAGGTAGCGGTGACCAATACACACCAGCATGTTGGTGAGCTGTGGTCTGATCTATCACGTGTTTAGGGTCTGTGAGTTGGTCTCATTAACACTTCTTAATCTCACCTGTTGTTCGCCAAGACTGACAACGCCATCTTCGTTCTGGTCCATGTGACGACAGTCCTCTGTAATATGCAAGAGATCAGTGAGGGTCTTCCACTCTTGTCATTGACTTGCTTAATTATCTCATTGTTCTAAATTCTGTATTGCAGATGCCAAGACTGCTATTCACAGTTCTATCAATCAGTCCTCCATCCCCTAAGGGATGGGAGAGGACGAATCACAAGCTGCAAGCCAGAGATTGCTGCTTGTGATTGGCCCTACTGCTCAGGCTTCAGGGACTGCAGCTAGATGGAGGAGGCCCACCTTAGGACAATATTGTCCTTTGTGGCAGTGCAGCTTTAAAGTATCACAAGAGTAAGGCCCCTATAAATATAAGGATGACTAGGAAACAGCAGTAAACACCCCAGAGGACTCGACCCACTATCTGAGCCAGGGCCTAAGGACCCACCAGCAGAGGCTGTGCATTCGTTATTGGTGACTTTCTAGGTCTGAATTCTAATCAGAGTGATGTCTTTACAGAGCACTCTGCAACTAAAACAAGCTGCTTCTGCTGTCTTCTAAAGAGGTAAGAAAAAAACATTGGGGTCATATTCGAGCCCCCAGAGCGTCCTTGGTTATACCAGGGTTGGACTAGGAAAGCATTTCATACCTGTGGAAAGGTGGATGACAGTCATGTGTTCCACAGTGCACTCACTCATTGGACCATACACTCTCATAGGAATTAATGTTATTTGTTAAAAGAAACAGCGAAATGTAATAAATACAGAAATCAGTAACAGATTTTGCAGTGATGAGTTCTGGAGCCACTGATGTCACCCCACACGGACACCAGTAATTAGCCTTGTAGTGACTAATCACTAGAGGGAAGTCATGTGACCTCAGGAGTAAGATCAGGTGACACAATTTACATTTATTTATAAACAGTCATCACTGTAGCCAGTCAGCCAAGATAGAGGAAAGGTTCAATTACATAAAAATCCAATTCCCATTACAACAACTGCCAGTGATCATCGCAGTTATCAGGTCATTGCATGTTCTTGCTGAATTTCCACAGTACTGTCAAATCCTGGTGGAAACAAACTGCAGACTTAAACCAAGGCGATCCACTGAGAAATTTCCACCATTTGATTGATCGGAAAAATATGCTCCAGGAATAGCATTATTATAAGTGCTATAACATAGATGATTATAGGGGGAGGGGATTAACATTATTTTTTGCAGAGTGAGGTGTGACTGATAGACGATAGAGTGCAGTTTTAGGGGAAATCCTTGCTGTGAAGAGGGCCGTTTCCACTCTGCAAAAGGAGACTCATCCTTCCTATGACCCGATCAGAACTGGGAGCTTCACTATTATCACGCCAGCAGATGCAGGGACTTCTACCTATAAACCTGTGCACTCCCTTGCAGCATTCCTGGGCCCCAGCGTCCTGGACATCTCAGTGTTAGCTGAATGGAGGCTTAGTGCATTCCATATCTGGGCCCAGGAAAAGCCAAGTTTTTCAAAATGGCAGCTGTTTGGAGGTGGAGCCTGTGGGATTTGAAGCCTCTGCAGTGCCCCCTGCAGGACATGTGACACAGCTGACCAATAGGAGTGCGGGACAGTAGGAGCATCTCCTATGCAGGCAGCATCCTGTGCCTGCTAATGGCCACAGTGGTACATGGCCAATGAGGACTGTCCATTTCCCCCCCAGCTCTGCATCTTCTTAAGGAACTGTTTTATCCTTCTAGTCTCTAGCTAACTGAGCTGGTGATCAGTGAGGATCTTACTTCAGAGGCCAGCAGGGCAGCCATTTCCTTCTGGGGACTGGCGTCTTTTGATCCCAGGAATGTATGTTCAAACCGGGGGGAACTAGTTTCCCAATCTTGTTGGTCCACCGTTATATCGTTGTCAAATATCACACACAACTACTTGCAGGGACCCTCAGCGTTACATACATCCCGCCGCAGTTGGGAAACCCTTCTGGCGCTGACTGTCCCAGAGTGGGCTCGGTCCCTAGCACAGGCTTAGGACAGTGTTTGCCTGTCGGGGGACTATACTGTGGAGGAGTCTGTTCCTGAGTTATCCAGTGCGATTGCAACCTACCGTTTGTTTGCCCCAACAACCTGAGAGAAATGAATTTATTGTATGAAAATTTATCTTTTTTAGGAGAATCTTATCCTATTATAAATGGTACTAACGTCGTAGCTGATTTGCTGTTTATGCTTTCGTACATTTCACCGCTTTAGATTTTATTTTCTACACCTGGTATAGTTAGCGGAGGCGGTTCCCATGGGTGGAGGGTAGGTGTGCCCCTAAGTGCGGGCTGTGTGGACCATCCAACAGCAGGTGTCAACTATTGGTACAATAAACAGTATCTCTGTCATAGGTACTTGGTAGGGTACCACTGGAAGCCGTGCTTACCAAATACACCAACGAGGTGCGCTAGGCAGGAAAGGAAACTGTCAAAATCCACCTGACGCAGGTCATTTCCATATTTCAGGCACAACGACTCCACCAGTTTGTTGTTCAGCTGAAATCCTGGGGAAAACGAGAGGTAAAAGTGACTATAGGATTAGAGGGTTTAAGGAAAAAAATAAACCTGATATACAAGTTGCCTTGTAGTAAAGAGCCACTGCTAGTATAACCCAAATAAATAAATATATATATATATATTTATAAAACTTTCAGCATCCTGTCAGAACTAAACATCAGAAAAAGGGTGAGTTGTGGGAGCAGCTTCTCTTGTGCACACAAGGTTTGTAGGACAATTGCTTGCCTACAATTGCTCCTTCCCCTCGTAATTCTAATGTCTCGTCATCCCACATGACCCCTAACCTTCATCTTAGCCAGGGCCTAGCAATTTTAAATTCTCTCGTCTTAGCACTGTATCTCATCTCACCCAATCTATTCCAAAACTCGACCTTTGTTTTGGGTTTAATAGTCCTTAAATGTGGCCTTGACAAAAAGTAATGTGTAAAACAGGCCAGAGATCACCCAGACCGTAGGGCAGTAGACATAGTGTCTGTCTGATACAGGAACCCACGGTGGTCACAGAGGTTATCAGTGGTAATCTGACCGACATTTAGAGGGATTGTATACTGAGGACGCCACATTAGAAGAAGTACGGAGGATCTCTCACCAGCAGCTTCGAGCGCTAGACGCAGTTCTCGTATGTCCATCGTTCCAGATCTGTCAGTATCGTATCTTGTGAATAAGTGCTAGAAGAGAAGAGGAGATAAAACCTCTGTCTGAGCCTGTGCCAATGTTGCCATAGGATAAGATGATATATCTCCAGATTCTCATGTACCTTTTATTGGGCCACCCTGCCTCCGACCACTGCTTGAATTTAGGGGCACTAAGAGATCGGTCAGTGTTGATGGATCCAACCCATCTTAGTTGTCAAAAAGCTGGGATTGGGCTGAGTAGCAGCTTGGCCAGGACTCGTGACTGATCAGGAATCTCATTTATTACATATATGATGGGGGAGAGATTGAATCAGCTGCCCAGATATTACTGTCCGTATCGGCAGCTCCCTCATCTGCCGACTGTCAGTGGTGACTACTTGGGTTCCATTGAGATGGGGCTCCCCACAAAACTGTAGGAGTGGTCCAGAAATACATACCCCCTTTAATGGGCTGCTCTCGTCAAAAGCAAGTATTGGACGTAACCCTGCTCCAACTACCATTTACCAAGTGCATAGACCACAAAAGAGTTCTGCGGTTGTATGGGAAACCAGTCCCTACGTTTTCCTGTTTAACTTCAGCAATGGTCGGTTTAGATAGTGATCAGAGAGTATTACCTCCCATTCTTTTATCTTGCTCCAGAGATATTTAAATTCTTCCAACTGTAGCTTCCTGTTCCCACTGGACTGTAATCCGTTATGTTAAGGAGAACACACTGTCAGCTCTGTACTATTATTATTATTATTATTATCCTGTATTTATAGAGCACTGACATATTCCGCAGCTCTTTACAAAGAATGTTTTTGATCACATCAGTCCCTGCCCAAGTGGAGTCTACATTCTAAATACCTCACCCTCATGCACAGTAAGGTCCACTCGTCAGAAGCCAATTAACCCACCGGTATTTCCTGGAGTGTGGGAGAAACCCCAAATCAACAAGGTAAGAACATTCAAACACCTCACAGACAGGGGTCAGAATAGGACCCATGTGTCATAAAATTAATATTCTTCAACTGTAGTCTGCTAATTATTTTAAAGCTTTATAGATAATACATGTAAGATTTTCTCTTAATGGAGAGTTATGTAACGTAGGTCTCTCAAGGTGTTGTGGGACTACAAGTCACACTATGCCCCAGCACCTGGAACTAATTTGACCTTTTTGTTGTCCTGGACAGTTACAGGAAAATAGTGATTCCTTGTGTATAATTCAGGTGTATAATAAAATTGCTGTAATATAGGTTCCACTAAGGGGGCTGCTTTGTCAAAGCTTCTAAAATGGAAAAGTGCAGGTGTTGCTCATAGCAAACAATCAGATTCTAGCTGTCATTTACCTAGTAAATATATATACAGACTAAGGATACATCCGAGATTTTCAGAAGTTGAGCGCAGGTGTCCTGGGAAAATCCGTCTGTCTTAAGGTGCGTGTCTAAAACAAAGAAGTAGCAGGGAGTAAAATGACAGATTTGTCGTAAATTTACTGCATATTCCCTCTTCTCAATTCCAAAGTGGAGCCCGAGCACAGAAAAGGTGCTGTCAGTTATTATAAATGTCTCCTAACAGAGCAAGACTGCTATAATGTCACGTGGGTTAATATGTGTCTCACAATGTAAAGATTAAGCCATATTTGGTGAATCGAGAGAGTGGCAGGAAATGTGTCGGCCAGACAGACTGACTTGTTCCTTGTACGAGTTATTAGGATTCTGCTAATTGAGGCGTTTTCCTTGTACACTCATTAGGCCGTTTCCTCTTACGTTTGGAGGTGACCTGTAACAGGATCCTCTGTAATTCTTCAGGGCTGATTTCCTGGTCCTCGAATTCAAGAAACAAAGAAAACTAGTAAGGATGATGTATATTACCAGAAACACCACATACTGTGCACATCACAGGCTGGCTACCAGCAGGACCCACTACTCACATACTCTGCACATCACTGGCTGTCTACCAGAAGGACCCACTACTCACATACTCTGCACATCACTGGCTGTCTACCCGCAGGACCCACTACTCACATACTGTGCCCATCACTGGCTGTCTACCAGCAGGACCCACTACTCACATACTGTGCACATCACAGGCTGTCTACCAGCAGGACCCACTACTCACATACTGTGCACATCACTGGCTGTCTACCAGCAGGACCCACTACTCACAGACTGTGCACATCACTGGCTGTCTACCAGCAGGACCCACTACTCACATACTCTGCACATCACTGGCTGTCTACCCGCAGGACCCACTACTCACATACTCTGCACATCACTGGCTGTCTACCCGCAGGACCCACTACTCACATACTGTGCCCATCACTAGCTGTCTACCAGCAGGACCCACTACTCACATACTGTGCACATCACAGGCTGTCTACCAGCAGGACCCACTACTCACATACTGTGCACATCGCAGGCTGTCTACCAGCAGGACCCACTACTCACATACTGTGCACATCATAGTAACAGGCTGTCTACCAGCAGGAACCACTACTCACATACTGTGCACATCACTGGCTGTCTACCAGCAGGAACCACTACTCACATACTGTGCACATCACTGGCTGTCTACCAGCAGGACCCACTACTCACATACTCTGCACATCACTGGCTGTCTACCAGCAGGACCCACTACTCACATACTGTGCACATCACTGGCTGTCTACCAGCAGGACCCACTACTCACATACTGTGCACATCACTGGCTGTCTACCAGCAGGACCCACTACTCACATACTGTGCACATCACTGGCTGTCTACCAGCAGGACCCACTACTCACAGACTGTGCACATCACTGGCTGTCTACCAGCAGGACCCACTACTCACATACTCTGCACATCACTGGCTGTCTACCCGCAGGACCCACTACTCACATACTCTGCACATCACTGGCTGTCTACCCGCAGGACCCACTACTCACATACTGTGCCCATCACTAGCTGTCTACCAGCAGGACCCACTACTCACATACTGTGCACATCACAGGCTGTCTACCAGCAGGACCCACTACTCACATACTGTGCACATCGCAGGCTGTCTACCAGCAGGACCCACTACTCACATACTGTGCACATCATAGTAACAGGCTGTCTACCAGCAGGAACCACTACTCACATACTGTGCACATCACTGGCTGTCTACCAGCAGGAACCACTACTCACATACTGTGCACATCACTGGCTGTCTACCAGCAGGACCCACTACTCACATACTCTGCACATCACTGGCTGTCTACCAGCAGGACCCACTACTCACATACTGTGCACATCACTGGCTGTCTACCAGCAGGACCCACTACTCACATACTGTGCACATCACTGGCTGTCTACCAGCAGGACCCACTACTCACATACTGTGCACATCACAGGCTGTCTACCAGCAGGATCCACTACTCACATACTGTGCAAATCACAGGCTGTCTACCAGCAGGAGCCACTACTCACATACTGTGCACATCACTGGCTGTCTACCAGCAGGACCCACTACTCACATACTCTGCACATCACAGGCTGTCTACCAGCAGGACCCGCTACTCACATACTGTGCACATCACAGGCTGTCTACCAGCAGCACCCACTACTCACATACTGTGCACATCGCTGGCTGTCTACCAGCAGGACCCACTACTCACATACTGTGCACATCACTGGTAGGATCCACTACTTTTGCAGAAAGAAGTTACATAAAACATTCTCAATCAGCAAACACACCGGTTAGTTATATTACACCAGTTTAAATGTACAAATTGTTCAATGAAAAAAATCTGCTTGTCAAAAGATCTTCAATTAGAATTCACAGGATCTTTGTTAGTCAAGTGACAGGATCGGTCATGATGTGGCCTCTTGGGTCCAGGATCAGATTATTTTAGCTATAGAGCAGGTTGTTAGTGAAGTCAGAAGATGACCACAAGCACAGGCTGATAGTGGAAGTTTCTGCCATGCTCGATAATGAACCTCTATTGATTGTGACTAGATCATTATGGAAGATCTCACTAGCTCTGGGGCCACAGATGCTGCAATAACGAGCCAATTGCCCAAGATCCGCTGTGTTATTGCAGGATGTGTGGCCAGCGTAACACACACTGAAGGTTGTTTCTTACCTGGCCAGAGAGTCGCTGGAAATGTCTGTTGAATTCTTCCATGCTGCCCCGAAGCGCGCTCTCCTGCGGGAAAGGAAGAAACACCTGTAAATGCTATAATTACCAGTACTGTAATAAGGATTTACAGGCTTAGTGATACGGGACAACATACCTGGAACACCTCCCCTTTTGCTTTGACCTCACAGTCAATCTCCCTGAGAAAGAATACCGGACATTAATGTTAGCACAGAGACATACAGAGGAGGAGACACCTATATATTACAGATAACTAAGATGAGTAAGGAGCGCTGCCTCACGTGAGTGTGTTCTCTGTCTCAGTGAAGACCCTCAGGTTAAAGGAAGACTCCTCGTGGGGGGTGAAGGTGGTGGGGATGACCAGATACTGTCCGGGGGGCAGCTCAAAGCGGGCGGTGACATCTCGTTTGGCCACATATGGTGTAAGGACCATGGGGATCAGACTGGAGACCGTTTCCACCCTCTGAGACACAGAGCTCGTGTGACTGAACTAAAAGACACAAAATGACTGGAGTCAGATGTGCTAAAGAGGATCAGACAATCGTAGGGTATATTGACAACCCATGCACTGTACAGGAGTAGGGATCAGATAATCACCACTGCCAGATCATGCAATGCAGTAACGGTGATCAGCCTATCAGTGATTACACAAACCATCCATTAATAAAGATTAGACAATCGTCAAGAAGACTGCACACTGATTGGGATCAGGGATTGTGATATATAGATATATATATATATATATATATATATATATATATATATAGATATTTATAGATATAAATATATAGGTATAGATATATCTTGGTTATGGGGTCAGACAATCATTGTGTACACTGTACTGGCACATCAGACAGTACTGGGATTAGACAATCACTGATAAATGGACAGACCAGTCACTGGTCAGTAAGGGTAGACACCATGCTAGAGTAGACCCGATAGACATCTTAGTACTGGAATGTATGATTCACCTGGGTTGGAACCTGCAAAATAATATTTTTAAATAAATTAGAGCAGGGGAAAGTGAAAGGACGTGATGCCAGAATACAGAATTGTCAGTATCTATCAACCTCAGTGTTTAACTCTAAGCAACACTTCACCTTATAGATCTCAAAACCGATAACTAGGAAGTCCCTCCCGATGGCTCTGCCCTTCCGTCTGTCCTTCTGTAGAAGGGAAGCCAGTAGGGTGATCAAACTCTTCTCATCCTCTCCGTGTAAAGTCACCAGGAACTGAGGGTTGGTCCAGAACGTGACTGGAATGGGTAGAAGAGCGGAGAGTTAGACACAAGGTACATAATAACATAGATACGTAGCAGAAAGAGATCTCCCCCGGCATCTGTCTCATAAACAATTAGTGGCTTCGTCCCCCACGTAGTCGCATTATAACTCTCAGTTGTAAATTTCTTGTTCAAAATCTCGCAGTACATCCTGCTTCCAAATTGCTTTATGGATACACCCCTTAACTCTTTATCTACTTGTGACTTACCACAAGCAATAAGAATGATTGGCATGGCAATTTTAAATGCTGCCATGCCAGCCTAAGTGGCAGAAGCTTAGGCATTGACCCAACTGCCAATACTCTCCTGTGATTGGTGGGCCAGCCTCTTGAACTGCCTACACTTGGGCACTCCATTCCCTACTGTTTAGAGGTATGTGCACTTGTCTAAGTGTGTAGGAGGAATGCAATGACATTCTGTGAGCTATGTAATACACTTTATATTATATATTACTTAGTGGGCATGATAGACAATTTCTCACCTCTGTTATTTCGGCAGCCTCCGGCGTTGTGCCCTCTCACCCATCTCCCCTGGAAAGAGTTGGCATTCCATGGGTGGGGAACGTCGCTACAAGCTGAGTCCGGAGACAAATTGCAAATTTCCAGGGTATCAAAATAACGCAAAAAATCATCCATCTGCATCCTAAATGAAAGTTTGTTATTCTGTCAGTGATTGGCTAAGACTGTGTTATTCATCTAGTCTATTTTTGGCGCCAGACTGTAATGTCTCACCAGAATTCACCATCTTCGCCTCTCACTTGAAGTTTCTCCGAAAGTGATTTGTCCAGAAGTGACCACATGGGGGAGCTATAAGCAAAGCGAAAACATTACATGTCAGTATACCTCCAATCTGTCTGAAAAGACCTTGTGAAAAGGATCATTATTACATAATACCAGTGTATTGTTAACCTTTCATCTGCCTTCTATAAATAAGCATATAGTTATGTTGTTTCTAACCTATCAACTTATGAGCTGGAGCTCTCAGAATAGTTTGGAAACACAGGCATGCAATTATATGTCACCCTTCTGCTCGAATCTTTGCTGGAGATGTAGACAAGAAGTGTGTTCAACAACACTTATCTGGTGGTGACTGTGCCCAGTTATTAAACACTGTTGGACAAACATCATAGGTCTTTATAAAGTGTGAAGATTACACTAGAGGGGGTGGATCCACTCACACCCCATACACATACTAAATATAAGAAAACACTGACACTACAAGTGCTGAATGTGACCAAAGTCCTGATTCCTAAATACTGCAAATCTCTACTTCTGAATGGAAAACCAAAATTGACCAAAATATGACAACTAGAGCTGGGCATGCATATGAAGGGGTTAAAATACACCACCAGTATAATGATTTTTTTAATATCTGGTTATTGGAAGCTCGGTGTTCCGGAGAAGGGCGGGTTCACCATATACAATCAACCCCCCTCCTTGATTTACCCCATTGTACGTCTTTCCCTTCCTTTCCAGCATCTGAAACGCGTCTGGCTAAAGACTAAGGCCCTCATTTAGAGAGTGACGCATTTTGTACTTGGAACGTATATAAAAAGCGCAGACTTTGTACAATGTCTATACTTAGCCCTGCGATAGCATAGGGATGCTGATGGCAGTGTTAGTGATATATAATAGTGTAATGAAGTTTCATATACATAAGAGGGAATAGTGTCTTAACAGTGTAATAAATGCGGATGTTGCGTTTTCCATATAAAATGTAATTAAATACAAACACACCCACACATCTGTGGTTTCCTACTTTCAAAATCAAATGGTATCTTCTGTTTTGCATTTGTTCAAATGGAAATGGCAATTAAGTAAAGGAAAAAGACGGCAGCGACGTTATATAATATAGCCACGATGCTAATAGATTTAGTATTGGATGGATCAATATGCAAGCAGTCAACCAGCAGACAGTGTTTCTGATGGTGATCATCATCATTGTGTATTTTTGCATCAGCCCTGCAGTACATGTAAGAGATAAACCTCCTAAGAGGTGTACCTGGGGATGCATCTATGTCTAATTATGTTGTACCTCCAGGGGGCGTGCTACATGTACCTGTACGTGCCCCTACTGTGCTCAACTAACGCTCTTGGCGTAACAGGCGCAAATCTAAAAACTGACGTACTTTGACTCTGAATGAGACCACAAGAGAGCAGAGGGCAATAAATAACACTAGACTATCTGGATACTTGTGAGAGGAACATATAGATATCTTTTAAAACTTTTCAAGGATAAAGTGAATAATGAATTGGATAGTTCTTGTATAATTGTGGGGAGTAAGGCCTAATCATAACTGCAGTATAAATATGTTATATCAAATAAATCCATTGATAAATTGATCTACTAAAGTGTAAAATGTGAAGTCAGAGGGTCTGGTGTGTGGTTACCTGATGCTTCTGCCCACCTCTATGTTAAAAGATAACAGCAACACTTTCAGAGAAAGCTGAGTAGCTTCAAAGGCCCCTGGGGTGAGCTACAACCTGACATAGGAGAGAGACTTTAAGGAGCCATTCACAGCTTGTGGTCTTACACAAGGATGATGGATTGTTGTATCTTATATAGACAAAAATAAATCAGTTTCCAAAATGCAATAAAATCAATAAAATTAGTGATCAAACACATATTCCTCAATAGCATGATGAAGGGCAGCCCATATGTCAAATAGAGCATTCTGTCACACAGAGACGTTCAGGAAATTAATATAAGCGCAACTAATACTCTGTACCTAGGCCTGTTTGGTATCAATAGATTGGGAAATTCATAGTTAATCTATTAATAATAAAATTGGATATGTGTGACACTCCACTGGAAAATTAGGTCACACAGTAGAATTGGGTAGTAAATCAGGCAACATGCAAATGGTGGTTGTAAACAGTGTCACCGACCACAACCCCTGGAGGTGGGGTAAGGTGTAAAGGTGTCTTTAAAAACTGAGACCAGTTACAAGAAATTGTCAGTCTCTTGGGAAATCAATCATCATTGATAAGCTGTCCATCTTCAAAAGCCAATTTTACTGTCTGTAAGTTATACTCTGAACTTAATCCCTTTATTTTAAATCTGTTTTGCTTGCGTATGTATGTCAATTGTTTATTAATTGTTTTTATAACCTGTAACTTTTTGTATATTAAATCTAAAAATTAATAAGTGATGTCCTTATTGCTCTGAACAAATTTACTGCCTGTTTAGAAGAGAGAGCTGGGTTAACTCTTTACATACCAGTGTGTGCAGTGTTAACTGTTTAGCTACCAAAGTACAGAGTGTGTGCAATTGGTTAATTAAGCCATAGGTTTGCTATGGGCCTTATACGTAGCTGGTGGCAGTTGCGGAGAAGTGTGAAAGCGTGTGTCTGTGTTGGGAAAGGGACCAGCTAAATCTGTGGCCTGAGAGAGAGGTGAGTGTGAGGTTTAGGCTGAAATCCTGCATGTTTCTTTACAGTAAGCTTCCAAGTCACAGAGGGCGGTTTGTGACTGGTAAACATAGTCAGGGGAGCTTTCCTGTCAAAATAGAGGTGATATATTTTTTGACTGAGTGAATATATGATAAGATATTAAATGAGCCAGTGGCTAGGGGTAGCTATTCCTGACAATGCTCTTTGTAGTAGAGCCCCCCTAGTAACTGTTGTTTAACCTCCTTGCTGTACTCCACATATTACTGACATATACAGTACATGACATAACTGATGCTCATTACACAGTTTGAAAAGACAATAATATGGGCTCCCCACCACCTCACTACAGTAAAACACAGCAGCACCTACAACCACTGTTTACTTTTCTACTTTGTGGAAACAATATTGCAGCTGTCTAGTTGACCATTCTTGCAGACAAGCTGATAAGTTTACATTTTTGGTTTTAAAGAAGGCATTAAAAATGAACAGCACTGTTTGCAAATCTTCTATCAGTTGGGTTAATGTAAATAAGGCAGACAGTAGACCCATCAATGTAATTTTCCTGCACACTCACTCGTCACTCCAGCGTCCATTCCATTCCACTTTCCCCCATGGATTCCGCAGTCGAAGTAACGGGATTCTGCGCCCGTTATACTCTACCTGGAAAACGTCACAACAAATGAGCAGATTATTAGTGCCTCAGATTTTCATTTCTGTTACTTGATTTTCTTATAATCTCTCCTATACACAGCTTTGATTACTATTGTTGACTTTTAACCTATGTTAGTATTATAGTACTTGTTTTATATAAATCCATCTCTACACAGCCATTCCATTTTAAAGTAATCCAAGTATAAAGCATTGATCAAACACTGTCCTCTGAGCATGGCTGCTCATAGGAGGGAAATACATGTCACGGGGCCCGTGATAGGGTCCCATGGCTATTACCATAATTATAATCTTTTGGGATGCAGAAGAAAACAATCATGCAGCTCCTGAAAGGCCCGAAGCGCCATGTGTCACAAACACGTTGTCATGGTGACAGTCATGTGCTGTGCAGCTTGGTCATGACCGCTGCACCATCCCACCACTGACATATACTCCTACTACTTAATGTAGTTCCTATACAATTGTTTTTTTTATAGTGCTATAAAAAACAAATCTACAGTCTACAGCTGATCGCCTGACCTGCAGTAACATGGAATACCCAGGGTATTCTTTCAAAGTTAACCCCTTGAAAAGGCAGAGGCGAAACGCGTGTTGGGCGGGCGGCAGTGTCTTGTACACAGCCGTCAGAGACCTCTCTGCAGTGATTAAAACATCCATTACACATATCTGGTATGAATGAGAGACAAATACTAAATACAAATACTTCTGCAGAAAAAGGATAAAACGGACAATTTTGATTGAAATCACTATAAGCAGCTCGAAAAATACGGGCTGAATCACAATTCTTAGTCTGGAAGATATGAATATTGCAGATAGCTCGGGATGATATAGATTCCACTCTATCTCCGGACATATATAAAAGAACTATCCCAAGGCTTAATCTCTGCATATCTTAACATCTTAATATCTGACTGTCTCAACCAGAAGGAGATACTAATGTAACAGCTTAAGAAAAGCTGTTCTCAAACTAGATACATTATGGTAAACATAGAATGAATATTAGTCTGGAGGACATGAATACAATTTAAGTTCTCGGTAGAGTAAATACATCTTTCCTGAGGCATGATAGGACTGTAATAAATTATAGACGAATAAAACAGTCACAACATGATGGACTGAAAGAATATAGGATTTAATACCAACTATTTTCATGGCATCTAAAATCCCAACATAATTTAAATATAGGGCTAGCCTAGGTAACTGACAGTCTAAACAGGAGAATTCTGAACGAGATGCTCCTGTACCAATAAATTAATTAATGGACAATTAACAAGTAAAATGAATAACTTGAATCACTACAGCAAAGAGGTCTCATTGTTGTCGAATCACAACATGTTAAACACTTTTTCAATCTATTATCACTTCTCTCTATTATTTTTAATATATTTCGCTGGTGGTAATTATGTACATGGTAGTAAAACATTGTTAGGCAATTGTAATAAAGAGTTATGTTTTTATCATATATAGATAACAATTAAAGGTGAATTGTAGAATGCCCCCATTATAAGAGAACGCTTCTTCTTCCAAAGACTGTGGGCCTCAGTCATTAAGGAAAGTAAGGCAAAAAAAAAGGAGTGAATGTTCTCTGGGACAAACCATGTTACAATGCAAGGGGTGGAAATTAGTTTATTACTTTGCACATAAGTTAAATACTGCCTGTTTTTTCTTGTAGCACACAAATACTTAATAGCTTTATTTTTACACTGAAATTTAAAGTTGATCTAAGACATGCCCTACCCCAACTATTAATCTGCCATCACATTTTAAATTTACCTCCCCCTCCAATGCAACATGGCTTTGCCCAGGTGCAAAGTTACTGCTTTTTTATACTTTGCTCTCCTTAATTAATCAGACCCGTAGTGTTGAGGACATGTAGTGAGCAGGTAAATGACAGCCGTGAGGAGAGGTTGCAGGTAAGACAATCATGTAGTATACAGTGTAGCAGGATATACGACATATTACCTCTGCGACGCCTATGATGGAGTATGCGTGGCCTTTCACCAATCCTTCTGTGGTCCTCATCTCACTCTCCTGCTGGCTCAGAACCTGGACAACAGTTGTAATTCACATCATTATTTTTTTGATGGACCCTCTAACACTTCAACTTAATCCATTGAAACTGAGAAGCGATCAGTTACAGGTCTATCATCACATATCTTCAGACCACATGCAGCCTAATGGATGGGGTCTCCCTAACAACGTCTGATATGGAAATGGCACTACGGTTGACATAATCTAAATGCCTAGGTCACAGTTAGAGTACGTCATTGGAGACCCTCTATATGTCTCTCAGGAAAGATACTTGTTTTGTTCTTCATTTGTTAATTCAGTATTAATAAAATAAGTGATTTGGTTCCCTGCATATATTGTAATAGATGAAGGAGATAACTCTTTAATCTTCACGTACTTCAACCCCACGTAACACTATACCTCCCAATGGTCCTGATTTTGGAGGGACAGCCCGATTTGTGTACTCAAAACAGGCGTGGCTTAACAGGAAAGTGGGCGGAGTTTGACTAAATTTGCTCATCTTGGGGTGGTGTTTGTCCAAAACTGGGATGGGGCTTATTTGTGTCCTGCTTTCAGGATTTTGAAACGTTGGTTATCACTACAGCTACTGCAGCAAGAACCACCTCATATTTTCCTACGATAAGTTTCCTAATGCCAGCGCCCCCAGGTGTCAGACACTAGTATTACACAAGGATGATATTTCCACCACTTCTTGTAGAGTCTTCTTACATTGATTGAGGCTCCCATCAGTGACCTTTTCTCCACGGCCGCCTGGATGACCTTGTAAAGGTTTGGAGGGGGAGTTTTAAGGTCCACGCTTTCGTCCACTCCTCCCGTGAAATCCACAAAGGCTTCATTCACCCAGCCTCCATTCAGAGCCTCATAGGACCCATTCAATCTGAGGATAGACACAACTCTATTAGGCATTTATCTCTCTTTACATGTTATTCTCTTGTGTGATGTATCTTTTTTTTTTCCTTCCTTTAGTTAATTCTTGATAAAAATATACATAGAAAAAAATGTCAGTAATAAAATGAACGGTTCACTCAGAAACGAGTCAGATATAAATGTCAGGACGTTCATTTAGTGTCTTGGAAGAATACAAATTTGATAAATTAGTCAGAAATCGAAAATTATCTTCTCACTTTACTCACTTCCTTAATAATGACCCAAAAACAGGAGAATGTTTGGGAAATCAGGAGCAAAGGAAAAAGCTGTAATATTTATAGCAGCCAATGAAATTATAACAGAAAGCAAGTAATTTAGATTCAGTTTAGACCCCCATCAAAGTTCTAAACTGTATTGGTGACATACAGTACATGAAAACTGTGGTGTTGCCTATAGCAACCAATTAGACGTTTTCTCTCATTCTCTTAACTATAAAATGAAAACTTTCCCATCATGGAAACTACACTAACTCTTACTCACTCCCTTATAATCTCTCACTGTGATTACAGCAACCTCCTCATCCCTGTTTCCACCTCATTACTCTATCCTCAATGTTGCTGCCCGCTTTATTTTCCTCTCCCGCCACTCTATCCCTGTTGTCCCTCTCTGCCAGTCGCTACAGTGGCCTACAGAATTACTTTTCGACTCCTCACCCTCACCTTCAAAGCCTGCAGCCAATCCCCCACATCTCCAACCTCATCTCTACCCACACTCCTCCCTTCCTCACTGTTTATCCCTTTCCACTACAATCTTCTGGACTTTGGCCAGGCTGCTCCACACTTGTGGGACATCTCCCGATCTCCCATGCCTTATCAGCTTAGCCTCTACTCTCCAAGGCTTCATGTGTGCCCTTAAAACTCATTTCTTTCTTCAAGCCTATCAGCCCTCCTCAGAGTTCCTTGTAGCTTCTTTGCTGCCGCTATCACTCCCCCACTCGGTGTCACCCTATCGGTGTCTTCCCCTTCCCATTAGGAAGGCCCTCTTTCCTTGTGTCCTCCTTCTATTATTCCATCACTCTGTGTGCCTCTAGGCCTGCTTCCCTAGCCCTGTAGTCATGAGACCAGGCCTACTTCACGTTGGACGTTACCATCACTCTTACTTACTGTCCCGTAAATAACTTAATCTGCATTACCAATCTGTTAACTAGTTTGTGCTGCGGTTTCCTCCCACATGTCAAAGACATACTAGTAGGTTAATTGGCTGCTACCAAATTGACCTTAGTCTCTCTCTGTCTCTGTCTGTGTGTGTATGTTAGGGAATTTAGACTGTAAGCTCCAATGGGGCAGGGACTTATGTGAGTTCTGTGTACAGCGCTGCGGAATTAGTGGCGCTATATAAATAGCTGGTAATTATGATGAATTAGTTGAGGTCTGTTCTTTGTATTGTAATTTTTTTGGTTTTAGGTGATCTTTTTCTAATGTATTATGTAGTGTGCTATGGATTGTTGCTGTCTGTGTATTGTATAGCACTGTCAATTTCATGTACAGACCTTTTCTGGTGACTTATAAATAAAATATAATAATAATAATAATAATAATAATAATTATAACTAAAGTCTGAATGGTTGCTGTTGGCATCACCACGATTTTCCTATGCAACATTTTTCATAGTTCCCCACAAGGTATTTAAACTCTATTTGCATTTAAGCAAAGCTGGAAATGTTCTCCTATAATCATCTCTACATGGCTTTGTTGATAAATGTCTGAAAATCGTTTCTGAGCATAAAGATATGATAGAATTAGCTATTAATTATTAAATGTCATCCCCATCGCCTAACAAAGAACAATATAATTTATATACTAAAAAGTAAGATTGTCTGTATGTCCCAGTGATCTCGGACTGGTCCACGTTGCACCAACAAATAACGATGAAACATTTTGGGGTATATTTACTAAACTGCGGGTTTGAAAAAGTGGAGATGTTGCCTACAGCAACCAATCAGAGTCTAGTTATCATTTATTTAGTACATTCTACAAACTGACAGCTAGAATCTGATTGGTTGCTATAGGCAACATCTCCATTTTTTCAAACCCGCAGTTTAGTAAATCTAGCCCTTGGTCTTTCCGAGCACCTGTCACTAACTTGGCATAAGCCTTTTCCAGTAGAGCCGGCCAGAATTCATTCTTCTGCGCGGAAGTGACAAACACGAGCTCTCCGTCCTTTGTGGGCAGACGGTCGTCGACCACAACATCCACCCACAACCCGTACTGCCAGAACTGGAAGACACAACATACAGCAGATGTTACAGGTGGTGATAGCATTGGTCATGGATCACTGAAAATCTATTGTTTAAAAAAGTTTAAAGATGATTTTAGTAACATCAACAGCAGAGCTCCATACTTGTCTGGTCCACTAAGCATGTCACTGGAGCACAAGAGTCCTAGAACAGGCTGAGCCATTAAACATACAAAACTGAATTGCAATTCCCCAGGACCCATTCATAAGATCTGGACTATGCCTTACACCACCTACTCTCAATGAAAAAACACATTTTTAAAAATGTTAATATTTTTCAAAGGTGAAGGTGGAATACCTTATAAGCATTCTATTTCTGTTTATGAATAGTAATAGTAGTTTTAAAGCAACAGCTATCAGCATCATAACAGATCGCCACTGTTTTCCCATTAAACACAGAAAAGTTTTCAAAAGTTACAGATCCCAAAGTGGTGGTAATTGTATTAACCATCCTGAAAATTCCGACAGGTTTCAGTCCTGACGTCAGCGCGACTTACATCAATGTTAATTTAAAGCGGCAATGTCTGTTTTTACAGCTAGCCTGCGGGGTCCAGACATTGCCGCTTTAAATTAACATTGATGTAAGTCGCGCTGACGTCAAACTGAAGTGGCGGAGTCCCGTGTCTTCGGAATGACTGCCTGTCAGCATGCCGCTTCCATCGGAGATCTGGAGCTTCGGTGTTCAGGTAAGTCTGCTTATATTATATTAGTTTTTGTCAGAACTCAGCTTTTTTTTTGTAGGACTAAAGCCTGTCGGAATTTTCAGGGTCGTAAATACGTACCCAACCCATCACAAAGTACCACAGTATTCATAATATGTCATTAAAATGACCTTTACTAAGATATGGATGAAAGTGGAATGCCGAAACTGCAACTATATTATACTAACGTAGCCAGGGCCTGATTAATGGTTCAGGCCTATCTAGGCTAATACGCTCATAGCCCCTCACCTTTCGTGCTAGGCTAATTCGCAGTAGGTGAAAATGGACTTGTTTTTAATTTAAAATCCAGCTTCACAGCTCTTCCAATGAATGTTCCCATGTTTTTGAAACTCAACTCCCCTTAGCTCTTAAGAGAATCACAACAAACTGCAGAACAGCGGTATGAACGAGCGCTACTAAGGGTGACGATGTGAAGGGGGAGGGGCTGTCTCACCTACACCTGTCACCGCCCTCGTCTCTACTGCTTACTTATTCTCAATCAGCCGCCCATGGATGACTCATCGTCTTCAGCTTTTACCATGGGAATATATCAGGCTTAATACTACATTTTTCTTTCATGTTTTCTTTTTTTTTTTGATGAACAACTATTCGCTTACAAAGTAAGCCCCGCCCCTGCACAGTTAAGCACAAACTCCGCCCGCAAATGTACATATTTTGGCAAAACTCGACCCATTTTCCAATTAAACTCCACCCCTTCTAACCACTCCATTAATCGGGATGTCCTGCCAAGATAGGGACAGTTGGGACATAGGCATGCCTGGCCACAAGCATTTCCTTAGGATGGTGTCACACTGGCTCTTTGGACGTCACCCCTCACTCTGATTAAGTCAATTAATTGAAGCAAATAGTGCTGCCAATGAGAGCTCTCGCTGTATAACATCAGTCATTTGGATTTAATGATATGATTCCCTCCCCCCTTCTTGTAAACTTCCTTTGTACAACATGTATTGTTAGAAATAACTCTCATTCAGACAGAACTACCCTTGTCAAACAGTCTCACCTGAAAATGGAATATTCCAGCATATTCCTTGTCAAAACTGCCCTGGGGAGGAACCACGCGCTTCATAAGAAGCGGGTAAAGAGTCAGGGATGCTGCAGCAGCCAGAAACCAGCAGTTACCTGAGAGCAGAAACACAACCATTATATAACTTATTATACACTATATTATCAGACTGCTCACATCAATGTCAGATCAACAACCCTTAATCACAGGGGCTGCTCACCCCTCACCTAGGGGTAAATGTATCAAGCTGAGAGTTTTCCGGCGGGTTTGGAAAACCAATCAGATTCTAGCTATCATTTATTTAGTACATTCTACAAAATGACAGCTAGAATCTGATTGGTTGCTATAGGCAACATCTCCACTTTTCAAACCCACCGGAAAATTCTCAGCTTGATACATTTACCCCCTGGTGTGAATCTGACAGCATTACTACAATATAAATTCAGTCTGAATGTTATTACCAGTTTGTGGAAGAATCCTATGAATAAAAATTAGGTAAATATTTTATTGTTTTCTGTTAGAATGACAATATTCTTATAGGTATTGTGCTACAGTTACGTTTCCATAAGTATGGCTTTGTGCGTCCCACAGATATTCTATAAAATAACTTAAGAATACAGTTTTTGTCCTAATTTTGTTTTCGTTAGAAGAGACCACTCGCCAAAACATGTTTGATTTTCCAGGACGATTGAACACTAATTAATTGGGGACAATATTATTGTATTATATTATGGGGAAATATAATATATAATTAGATTAACTGGGAAATGCTATTTGATTTCTAATGGGGGCAATAATTATTTATGATGCACACATGTGGCATTATATAGTGCCCCTATGACATAATAATACAATAATACTTCCCCTGTATAGTATAATGAAAAAAAAAAAATTGTAAAAAAATTGTCTTTTTCCTGGCGGTTTTGATGGCAGTTTAGCTGTTTTCAATCCGCCACAGACCTTTAATATCGCAGCCTCAAACCGACCTATAGTAAATGCGGCGGTTCAGAGCACTAAACTGCTGGCGATGTGCGACGGTGTAAAACCGCCACCAAACATGATTTTTAGTAAGTTTACCCCTGATCCTCCTATCAGGTAGCTTTTTGGCAACACATCTTTGAAATTAATTTATCAACATGTCTATTCTATACATTTGCTTTAGCAAAATCATACTCACTTTACATATGTTTCAGTTTTGATGTTGATAAGATGATGGAATCATTATCTTAGTTTTATAGAATGTCTAGCCCAGAAATCACTTTAAAATACAGTTTTTATCACATTGATGTCCCAGTCCCTTATTTATTTTACAACATCAATGTATTATTTGTTTATTCGTCTTTGTAGAACACTCCCTATGCATTGGTGTATGATCTTTTTATCTTTGCAGTGATATATTCCATGTGTAACTACTAATGTACACACAGTATGAAGGTCTGTCAGCATTGTGAATGATACCTGTTCGTGAATATATTAGTTCTGCACAACGGGGAATATTTAGAAAAACTGTTCTACAAATAACTGTGTAGAAAAAGTGGTGTTACCCATAGCAGGTATGATAAGTTTGCATTTATCCTCTAAACTGTACCATGAAAAGTGAATCTTAGGGGTAAATGTATCAAGCTGCGAGTTTCTGGCGGGTTTGAAAAGTGGAGATGTTGCCTATAGCAACCAATCAGATTCTAGTTATCATTAATTTAGTACATTCTACAAAATAATATCTAGAATCCGATTGGTTGCTATAGGCAACATCTCCACATTTCAAACCCGCCAGAAACTAGGAGCTTGATACATTTACCCCTTAGAATCTGATTGGTTGCTAACAGCAATGCCTCCATTTCTAAATAGATAGTTAAAAAGTTTTCATAAATATCCATCAATGTCTTGTCCCCATTACACTGATCAGATTATTTCTCAATCAGTAATTACCCAGTTATACAGCAAAAATCATTAGAATATAGTGAATGTGAGAATCTTGCATGCAGAAAAAGAGGGATTTTGTGGTCAATACTGAAAAATAGGGACATTACCAGAGACAAATTCTTATCAACTGTGAATGATCCGGAAAATCAGGGACTGCTGGCAACAATGTATTCAGCCCATCCATTCACTAGGAATTACTGATATTTGTGAGGCATGAGGCACAAAGTGCTTCATGCCTCTGTGATGTGATGATTCCTAATGAAGACATAGTAGAGTTGCCAGAAAGGTACAGCTCAAATGTAGTGGAAAGCAAGGTATAAATTAGCATTAAAAGGATATATTTAATGCACAGAACCAAAATGTGTAAATACTAGTGTATGAGTTATTTCAAAAGAAAAGTAACTATTGTACTAAGCCAATTTGGATGACTCCAGTGTAATGCAAAGCCCATATAGATAACTTGTGACCTTTACAGTACAATGCAGAGCTTTTTATGATACGCCCCTCCTATAAAATGCAGAATTCATTTTGGATATCCTATCCCCCAGTACAATGCAAATTGTATTATGATGATCACCTTCCCAGTGCAATGCTTTGTTTATTCTAGTTTTCCATTTGCCCCGTATCACTATTACAGTACACCCCCAGTGCAATGCGGAGGTTACAATATTGGTAACAGTTCTAATCTTTCCCTGCTCCCAGAACAATGTAGAAAGTAGTCTATTTGGGTGCAAGGTGGCAGCCCTCATTTCAGACTCATTAATACACCAAAAATTACTATTTTAAGATGTAGCTGACCTTTAAGGACTGAATATGTTTATAAAATAACAAAGCACAAATTAAGGACAAAGCTAATTCTGGTTTGTAACTATAAGATGCTGTATGGGCTGTAGAACTCAAATGGGGGGTATTTATAAAAAAAAAAACCAGAAGGTGGTATAACTTCTTGTTTGTGCCGTGGCGCAACCTGGGGTGGAAAGAGAGAGAGAGAGGGGGGGGGGGGGGTGTATAGAGAACACAGATACAGATATGGTACCAACAATATAATTTGGTGCTTGTGGGTAAGCAGTAGATTAAGCTCGTTTTGCTGATGTGGGTCTATAGCTCTTTGCCCTGTTTACAGCTCTAATGCGGTGTATATTGTGGTGGTTGTGGTACCTTCTGTATGGGATGTGTCTATAGCTCTGCGGTGGTGGTGGGTAGGGGTGTCTATAGCTCTTGGTTGTTTAAAGCTCAAAATAGAGGGCAGTAGAGGTGTGACTGCCTCTAGTGGTGTTGGTGTGTGTTAGTTGGTGCTGAGATGTTTTCTTGTTTAAAGCTCTTGGGTGTTATATCGCTCTCTGTGTGTAATATGCTAAGGCTATATGTCCTTTTGAAGTGGGTAATGTATATTGATGTGCGGGTGTATGTAGGTGCTTACTCTTGCTTAAATAGCTCTTATAAGAGCAGTTTTGGTGGTTGTCAGCCGATCTTGCTGTCCCGTGGGTAGGCGCTGTAGTTAGAATGAATTGTAGCGTGTGCCGAGCGGTCGTGTGGCTGTGGCCGAGCGTATGGCGGCCGCCGGACTTCCGGTGTTGGTGGAGCGCACTGTGCGTTCCACTGCGGACTGGATCTCTCGTGTCCCTCTGCTTATACCTTTGTTTTTTGAGAGTTGGGCGAGTGATGTTGCGGCGGAGTTTCCAGGAGCAGAATTGAGTTCTCAGGGAGTCTTTCACACCCCGTGCGCTCCACCAACACCGGAAGTCCGGCGGCCGCCATACGCATGCGCACTAGGTGAACCAGGAGAACCCGCTCGGCCACAGCCACACGACCGCTCGGCACACGCTACAATTCACTCTAACTACAGCGCCTACCCACGGGACAGCAAGATCGGCTGACAACCACCAAAACTGCTCTTATAAGAGCTATTTAAGCAAGAGTAAGCACCTACATACACCCGCACATCAATATACATTACCCACTTCAAAAGGACATATAGCCTTAGCATATTACACACAGAAAGCGATATAACACCCAAGAGCTTTAAACAAGAAAACATCTCAGCACCAACTAACACACACCAACACCACTAGAGGCAGTCACACCTCTACTGCCCTCTATTTTGAGCTTTAAACAACCAAGAGCTATAGACACCCCTACCCACCACCACCGCAGAGCTATAGACACATCCCATACAGAAGGTACCACAACCACCACAATATACACCACATTAGAGCTGTAAACAGGGCAAAGAGCTATAGACCCACATCAGCAAAACGAGCTTAATCTACTGCTTACCCACAAGCACCAAATTATATTGTTGGTACCATATCTGTATCTGTGTTCTCTATACACCCCCCTTCCCCCCTCTCTCTCTCTCTTTCCACCCCAGGTTGCGCCACGGCACAAAGAAGAAGATAAACAACAAGTTCGGTAACTGGAACACCCGAAGATTCTGTAACGGCAGCACCAATCCCAAAGACACTCCCGTCAAGCGCAGACGACCAAGGTAAGCTCCCCAAAAAGAGCCCCTACCACCTAATCCAGAAGGTGGTATAACAACTAATCATATTATATCATCATCATCATTTATTTATATAGCTCCGCTAATTCCGCAGCGCTGTACAGAGATCTCACTCACATCAGTCCCTGCCCCATCGGGCGTCTAGAGAGATGGAATGATAGTCCGAGTAATAGTACAAACAGCAGAACTATGGGGTTGGTGGTAAAAGTTTGTGGATTGATATATTCTTAAGGAAAATTGTATGTGATGTTACCGGTTGTGTGGTGATCACGTCAGACACATTACTGTGGAACTTACCCAGCTGTCCCTGGCAAATATCCGTCCATTTCATATCTTCACAGATGAACTGAGGACTCTGGCAGATCTCCTAGGACAGACAGACAGACAGACAGGATAAGGGGGTTAATCATAAAACACTATATCACCCAAATTCTCAGAAATTAACGTTATCACCTTAGAATTAGTAATGGTGACACACCAAACATTTCTATCCTATGCGAGCACCTTCCATGTAGAAGTCTGGTGGGATTCCCTCTCTTGTCACGTGACCCTTACCATATTCACTTGAACAAACAGGAATAGGAGCTGCCGTCTTCAAATCTCCGCAAGTGCCAACCAGGTGTCAACAGGGAGTTTGACTTTGAAATGTCACCTGATTGGTCAAGTGCCCCGAAGATCTAAACCTTGCATGTCTACTCTGTTATGGGACAGTCCACTGAATAGTTACCTGGTCAGTGCTGGCAATGAAAATGTTATTTTCTTTCTCTAAAGGTGTTCTGAGACTGCGTATGCAACTGGTTCTAGTACAAACTTAGTTAGAAGTTAGCCATGCATAGTTTGGAATATATACCCACAGCACAGATATATCATGATTAATCGGCATAGATACTCAAACCAAATACTGCTAATTGTAGTAGAGGAAGTAAATAAACTAGACAGGGTCAGGTATGGTGTCCCACCAAACCCCCACCTCAGAACAAAAGATATAGGTTGCCGTTGTAGCTGATTAAGTTTAGATGGGTAGTGACACGTGGGACTTGTGTAAATTTTAGTATACATGATGGGTGATGAGTTATTGGAAATTGCAGTAGAAAAACCTCTTCTATTTTAATGTGGAGGAAGAAGCTACATTCGGGATGGAGGATGTGGGGAACGTAGAGCGACCAAGCCAAGTGTCATCAGCAGCGACCAGGCCCAAGTCCACAAGAAGAAGGGTAGTGCAGAAAAGACTCCAGGACAGATCCTGTAGGTCTGCCCAGGGCTAAGGGCCAATCAATGATGGAACAATGTTCCAGTTCTGCAGTGTGTACACACTCAGGACCGTCAGTGTCCATAGATCTCTATGGAGTGTACAGAGTCACAATCTTTTCAGTCAATGGTTATGACAGATGAAGAGCACAGATCTGTTTACCTTTGCATTCTAGCTGGTCTAGTGTGCAATATGATGTAGCACATGCCCTTGTGTTTCAAACTCCCATTGTCCCATAGATTGTAAGCTTGGGTTCTCCTACCTCTCTGTCTGTATGTCCTACCTAGTATTGTTTTATTAATGTTTGTTCCCAATTGTAAAGCGCTACAGAATTTGCTGGCGCTATATAAATAAATTTTGATGATGATGATGATCTGTAGATAAATCATGTAAAACGTGTATAGTGTGTACACATAAATCAGCATGCTGGTCGGAGCTTTTTTTTCCCCAGTAGTTCGTAAAATCGTTACTGATATGGGGATATGTACCAAGCTGAGAGTTTTCCGGCTGGTTTGAAAAGTGGAGATGTTGCCTATAGCAACCAATCAGATTCTAGCTATCATTTTGTACAATGTGCTAAATAAAAGATAGCTAGAATCTAATTGGTTGTTCAAACCCGCCGGAAAACTCTCAGCTTGGTACATTTACCCCATGGCATCAAGAGAAAATTTCTGTAGTGTGTACCCAGCCCAACTGGCAGGATGCCTATCTACAGGTTGCCACTGACAAGGTTAGGAAATAAGGGAGCTGGGCCGTGGAGGTTTTCATTTGTTCATGGGCTGTTGAGACCATTAAACATGTTGACAAGGATTATTTAGAGAGGACAGTGTGCACTTGTCTGTGGTAGTCCTGGATATATTTTGCAACATCCAGGGAGCACTTAAGGGGTTTTAGAAAAATAGGCCACAGCATATAGCAGCAAAGGCAGACCTCAAAGAATCAAATCCAGATACAACCTCTCTTGTATGAATATTATATGAATATTGAGGGAATGGAGTTTGGGAGCGGCCTAGCGCTTTACAGTTTTAGGCATGCCCTTGGGGGACATGGCGCGTCTGCAATGTGATGCAACCACCCCCCGAAGTTACAAGGTCATGCTCCCTTATCAGAGGGGGGTGTCCTTGTCCTGATTTTAAAACATAGAATGTTGGGAGCTATGTGTAAAGTCACAAAAGCATTAATAATTGAATATGACCACAAATAAAATAATTATTTTAGCCCATTTCGATTAATGGTATAGCAGGGCCGTATATAATATACAATTAAGTAACACTTACATTCTGATTGTGTCTGTGGGAAGCATATGGTGTTAGAGGAACTTCTAAGTCTGTACAAGTTAGTGTTTGATCCCTCATAAAACTCTGCGTGAACGTTTCCCAACCGTCTGCATTTTTCGCAGCATATGTTTGTAATGGAAGTGTTGCGCCTTTTATAGTCAAGACAAAAACTTTACTAAGTTGTGTCCTTGATTGTGTAAACAAACTGGAAAGTCTTTTGTAGAGAATAACTGACCCTTGATTGTTAATCCTTTGAGTGCCAGAGTGCTGTGTGTTAACCCTATGACCGCTGAACAGGAGAGTGTGAGATTGTGTTCTTCTAACCTTCGTGGGCGGCCAATACATCTAGGTTACAGCATGGTGTTAGAGTGTGGGAGCGATGTCACTCAATTGCATTACCTGTGTTAAAGGTGAATAAGAGATTGAGTGCTGAAAGTGATTTAACCCTTGCAGCTACACTCAACCCCATGTGTAGAGTATGTAGGTGACACTTCAGTTAAATCCCGTGGTTTCTGCTTCTGTTTAATGGATGTGGTTCAATGTTGCACTGGGGTAGGCAAAACCCACAAATCACAAATAGTTGTTTTTTTTTGTTAAAAATAGTATTTAAACAGCTGGTTTTCATTTATTTTACACCGTATGTAAAGATGTTGCTAGTTACTTTTACCCTTTCTTGTCTTCTCACAGCACTCTTTTGTGTCTGCGATCTCTTTCATAGATGTCAATAGAAAAGCTAACCTGATAGGGTCAGCAGATCTAAAAGCGAACAATTAAGTATACATATCAAACAGAGCAAGCCTGCCTTTATTCTAGTGTTGGAGCCGGGCCTGCTAAACTGGTCTAGCTGTAATCCACAAGCCTATTTATCTATTTGTCAACACGCAGCCTGCAAACAGCAAACTGTAGTCACAAGAAAATGGCTTATTTAAAGGGAAACTATCTTTACAGTACATTCTGTAATAGGGTGAATACAATTAAATATAACTCTTCTGTCAATTATTTTTATTTAATAAATGTCCAGAACTTTGATGGTATTTACCGTTTTGTGGTAACATTTTTAGCATGTTGCTGCTGTTTAGAGCTTTTAGTCTCAGGCTAAAACTTCTCATTGTTAAAAGTTACAGCAGTGACACCTGCAGGTCACAGATAACCAGTGCATTATGATTTCTTAAGCTCACACTGAGCCTTATTCATGCTTGGACGTCCATCCGTTTGCGTATTGTATCTTATGTGAAAGAGCTCTGCACATGCCCAGAAACGGACCTTATTCCAATGAACATAAATGCATACAATTCAGGAGGGAGGGAAGGGGCAGAGTAACGTAGGTGGAGTGGTAGAAGAGTGATGGGAGCATCTGCTTCCAGACCTGTTCCATTGTGGGCTACCTTGGTCTGAGTCACTGGGCCACCTACATTTTTTTTTCCCTTTAAAATGTTCCTAATAAGCTGCTACATCAAGTCTTCAAGTCTTGCTGTCCCCCAGGCTAAAATTTGCCAGCCAGACCCTGTGTGAACCCAGCCTAAGGAACTAGAACAGAGGACGGGACCATATCCAAGACAGCTGGTAACTGCATTCTGTCATAGAATCTGAAGATAAAGGTGAAGATGAGTATATGATCCTGTGTGTTTGGTGTTTGTATGCTCAGATGTGTGTAAATTGGGAGTCACCTGATATTTGTGTTAGTATTAGGGATTTAACCTGAAGAGGGAAAAGCTGATTGTCTGGGCAGGGAGCAACTCCATAAACAGAGATAAGATAAGAGGAGGGCAGGGAATACTGGAAAATGACATGGCACAGGGTAGAACAGGATATATAGTTAACACTTTCCCTTCTTAGTTACAAGCCTTTCATTACTAGTCTTATCTTCATGGAATAAATGAAGCTCTCTGGGTTCCACAGCGATATTTTCGATAGGGTAGCCCTCAATTCTTGCATTATTTCATACAGCACCATATAGTGACACAGAGCATAACGCTGGGTTATGTGGAGTTTGTATGTTATCTCTTTGTTTGTGTGGGTCTTTCTATAGATGCTCTCATCTTCCCCCACAGACCAAAAACATACTAACAGGTTACGGTTAATAGGTTTTTGGAAAAATGGACCAAGTATGTGTGACCATGTACATGTGTGTAGGGAATATTAGCTCCAATGGGACTGATGTTAATTATTAAAATATTCTCTGTAAACCTCTGCATAATATATATATATATATATATATATATATATATATATATATATATATATATAGCATATTAGCAGGCAAATAAGTATATATACTATGGGCCTTTGGCTCCACGGAGGGTGCTATAAATCAGAGGGATAGGAAGGGTTAGGGTCCATGGGAATTGGGTAGTGGGTGGCTTCGGTGGAACTAGGGAGGTTTCTTAAAGGGAAGGCTTCACCTTTACCTAGAACAGAATCATATAGAGCTTGGAGCAAAGACATGGAGCAAACTTGCACCTTGGCAAAGCCATGTTGCACTGCAGAAGGGGGACATTTAAAATGTGAGAACAGATTTAAAGAGTGGGGGGAGTCCTAGCTCAACTCTAAATTGCAGTGTAAAAATAAAGATGTCGGGTATTTGTGGGCTACAAAAGCAGCCAGTATTTTCCTTGCATAGAAAAAAATAAATGCATTTGTACCCGTTGCACTGCAACTTGTTTATTCCAGGAGCCAAGTTGCAGAAGAGCATACTCATTGGTAAGATACACTCATTTACAGAAGAGCACACTCACTGTTAGGACACACTCATTTACAGAAGAGCACATTCACTTTTAGGACACACTCATTTAAGGAAGAGCACACTCACTGTTAGGACACACTCATTTACAGAAGAGTACACTCACTGGTAAGATACACTCACTTACAGAAGAGCACACTCACTGTTAGGACACACTCATTTACACAAGAGCACACTCACTGGTAAGATACACTCAGTTACAGTACAGCACACTCACTGTTCGAACACACTCATTTACACAAGAGCACACCCACTGGTAAGATACACATTTACAGAAGAGCACACTCACTGGTAAGATACACATTTACAGAAGAGCACACTCACTGATTAGAACATACTCATGTACACAAGAGCACACTCACTGGTAAGATGCACTCATTTACAGAAGAGCACACTCACTGTTAGGACACACTCATTTACAGAAGAACACACTCACTGTTAGGACACACTCATTTACAGAAGAGCACACTCACTGTTAGGACACACTCATTTACAGAAGAGCACACTCACTGTTAGGACACACTCATTTACACAAGAGCACACTCACTGGTAAG